>NC_138241.1:35776065-35821065 GCF_964197995.2 Scardinius erythrophthalmus
GTGAGATTAAAACGTCACAATTACCTTTTTTATTTTTCACTCTGTGGTGGAAACAAGCTTCCATAGAAAACAGCTGATTTACATTGTAATAATATTTCACATTTTTACTGTATTATTGATCAAATAAATGCAGCGTTGGCGAGCAGAATATACTCTTTCACAAACATTAAAAAAATCTGAATCATTACAAACTTTTGTTCGGTAGTGTAAATCTACCTAAATATATGTTCATCCAGTCTCATCTGTGTTTCCCGTTGTGTTTCAGGCGTACAGTATGATCATTTCCCACTCTTTATCTTCATTCTCAGCACTTCATATCAGCTCACGAACCCACCGAGTCACGATCACACTTGTGTATTTATAGCATCGGCCCAAGAACATGCTTTTGTCATTCAGCCTGAATTGTCAGTATCCGTCCTCCATACCTGAGCGATGCGGCTGTTATGAAATTATGAGGACTCTGGGAAAAGGAATGTTTTATCGATTCTGCTCTCGTGTCATGTTGTATTAATTGTGTGTGTGATTGTGGCGGCAGGAGCAGGGAACGACTGAAGATCCGGTTTCACACACTCATGTTTCTGTCTCAGACCTCGTGTCTCGGGGCAAGAGATCAGATGAAGTGATTCATGGTAAAACTCGTTAAAGATGGATCATGTTTCAGTGCCTTTACACATCTTACAGAAGTCAGAGGTAAAGCTGTGCTCGAGGGACCAGCTTCACTGAAGAGGAAGAACTAGTTTGCCAAAGTTTAATGTTACACTTCTTTTTACACTTCATTTTACACATCCTTCCCTCGCGTTCTGTAACAAATCCTTCCCTCGCGAAGCCCTAAAATTATACTTGCATTTTTTATTTATTTTTGGTGCAAAAAGCTTATTTTATTTCATTTTGATAATATTTTTTTTTTCCTATTTTTTATGCATTTTTTTGGGAGACTTTATATATATTTACCTTTAAATTACTAGATTTGATCATTAAATAATAAATAAATAGTAATTTAGTAATTTAAGCACATTCCTCACATTGTGAAAAAATGATAATATAACATATTTCATGACTCTAGATGTCCTCATATCTCTATATGGAGCAAATGAGCTGTTCCGCTGGGTCCTAAAGTCTGTTGATTTCAGTATGCATTCAGATACACATGTAGACATTATGAAATAGTTGGTTTTTTTTGGTAACGTTTTAGCATTTTTAGTTAGAATTTTGAGCATTTTTAGGTTTTTCTATGTGTACTGAAGCATTCCTCGCATTCCATTCATTCCTAAGAGGAATGTTATCAGATTGATCCGCGAGGGAAGGATTCGTTACTTATTTAAATTTCAACCACAAAACTCCTCGAATCCATTACTTTTTTTGTGTGTGTGTATTCGTGGTTCAAGTGTGACAGAAGTCCAATGAACACTCAATTTTTCAAATTTGTTAAAAAAAAAATATATATATATATATATCTCTTTTTGGGAGGGAGAATGAGGGTTAAAGTTGTAAATAAAACAAAGATTATAGACCTTATTCAGAGCGGCGCCATGACAGGTATGAAAGTGAGGCTGTGAGGGATAGACTTGCTGTGTTTCCAATGGTATTGAAAGCTGGATAAAGCTCCTACTTACTATTTTCCACAGCTTATATTGTCGGGAGTTTTTTGTCAACTGAAATTTCTTGGAAATATATTTTTTCCAGTGTTTCATGAGCAGAACAATCCAAAAACACATTAAATAACAGTGCATCCCATTGAAGAGATGCATGTCTGTCCCTCACAGCCTCGCTTTCATTCCCATTAAAAATCAAAGATGGCGCTGCTGTGAATAAGGTCTATTGTAGTCTTTCCAATGCAAATTTTGACATTTTATTTATTGTTGCCTAGCATTTCTTTGCAATTATTTGTGAAACTTAATAGCAATTTCTGAATGTAAATCCTACACCAAATTTGTGTTATGAGACATTTGTAGTTTTGAGATGCGTATGCAAAGATTTCCATGAGCAGAACTGCGTTCACTCTCTGTACGTTTCCACTAATTTCTAGCGTGTGCTTTCTGATTCAGATGAAGTAGAGAATGTGTTTTCCACACGACCTGTTTGATAAGACACGATAAGACAAAGCCCTGTAATTAAATCTCTGTTGGCTACAGAAGAAGTGAAACTGCACATACTGTTAATTTTATGCCGGCTCTCAGGTTTTTTAAATGAGTTGAAGAGAGAGCGTTTAATAAGGAGTCGGACAGATGCAATCAACGTTTTGTAGCGTTTTATTTTCCCCTGAACTCATTTAGTTTTGGTGATCATTGTTCCCTGGAAGTGCGGCGTGTGACTAATTACTCTATAATAAAACATATTGAAACAGTGAAGAGACTTCATGAGCCTCAGGCACTGATCAAACTTCTGCATCTATCTATCTATCTATCTATCTATCTATCTATCTATCTATCTATCTATCTATCTATCTATCTATCTATCTATCTATCTATCTATCTATCTATCTATCTATCTATCTATCTATCTGTCTGTCTGTCTGTCTGTCTGTCTGTCTGTCTGTCTTTCTATCTGTCTGTCTGTCTGTCTGTCTGTCTTTCTGTCTGTCTGTCTGTCTGTCTGTCTGTCTGTCTTTCTGTCTGTCTGTCTGTCTGTCTGTCTGTCTGTCTGTCTGTCTGTCTGTCTTTCTGTCTGTCTGTCTGTCTGTCTGTCTGTCTGTCTGTCTTTCTGTCTGTCTGTCTGTCTGTCTGTCTGTCTGTCTGTCTGTCTTTCTGTCTGTCTGTCTGTCTGTCTGTCTGTCTTTCTATCTGTCTGTCTGTCTGTCTGTCTGTCTGTCTGTCTTTCTGTCTGTCTGTCTGTCTGTCTGTCTTTCTGTCTGTCTATCTATCTATCTGTCTGTCTGTCTGTCTGTCTGTCTTTCTATCTGTCTGTCTGTCTGTCTGTCTGTCTGTCTGTCTGTCTGTCTGTCTTTCTGTCTGTCTGTCTGTCTGTCTGTCTGTCTTTCTGTCTGTCTGTCTGTCTGTCTGTCTTTCTGTCTGTCTGTCTGTCTGTCTGTCTGTCTGTCTTTCTATCTGTCTGTCTGTCTGTCTTTCTGTCTGTCTGTCTGTCTTTCTGTCTGTCTGTCTGTCTGTCTGTCTGTCTTTCTGTCTGTCTGTCTGTCTGTCTGTCTTTCTGTCTGTCTGTCTGTCTGTCTGTCTGTCTGTCTGTCTGTCTGTCTTTCTATCTGTCTGTCTGTCTGTCTGTCTGTCTGTCTGTCTGTCTTTCTGTCTGTCTGTCTGTCTGTCTTTCTGTCTGTCTGTCTGTCTGTCTGTCTGTCTTTCTATCTGTCTGTCTGTCTGTCTGTCTGTCTGTCTTTCTATCTGTCTGTCTGTCTGTCTGTCTGTCTGTCTTTCTGTCTGTCTGTCTATCTATCTGTCTGTCTGTCTGTCTGTCTGTCTGTCTTTCTATCTGTCTGTCTGTCTGTCTGTCTGTCTTTCTGTCTGTCTGTCTGTCTGTCTGTCTGTCTTTCTGTCTGTCTGTCTGTCTGTCTTTCTGTCTGTCTGTCTGTCTGTCTGTCTGTCTGTCTGTCTGTCTGTCTGTCTTTCTATCTGTCTGTCTGTCTGTCTGTCTGTCTGTCTGTCTGTCTGTCTTTCTGTCTGTCTGTCTGTCTGTCTGTCTGTCTGTCTGTCTTTCTGTCTGTCTGTCTGTCTTTCTATCTGTCTGTCTGTCTGTCTGTCTGTCTTTCTGTCTGTCTGTCTGTCTTTCTATCTGTCTGTCTGTCTGTCTGTCTGTCTGTCTGTCTTTCTATTTGTCTGTCTGTCTGTCTGTCTGTCTGTCTGTCTTTCTTTCTATCTGTCTGTCTGTCTGTCTGTCTGTCTGTCTGTCTGTCTATCTATCGTTCTATCTATCTATCATTCTATCTGTTTGTCTGTCTGTCTGTCTGTCTGTCTGTCTGTCTGTCTGTCTATCTATCTATCTATCTATCTATCTATCTATCTATCTATCTATCTATCTATCTATCTATCTATCTATCTGTCTGTCTGTCTGTCTGTCTGTCTGTCTGTCTGTCTGTCTGTCTGTCTGTCTGTCTGTCTGTCGTTCTATCTATCGTTCTATCTATCGTTCTATCTATCGTTCTATCTATCTATCATTCTGTCTGTCTGTCTGTCTATCTATCTATCTATCTATCGTTCTATCGTTCTATCTATCTATCTATCTATCTATCTATCTATCTATCTATCTATCTATCTATCTATCTATCTATCTATCTATCTATCTATCTATCTATCTATCTATCTATCTATCTGTGTACAAATTATATTTGTACTTTCTTACATTCAAACTCATCTGGTTTTCTCCTCCTCCATTTCTGAACAGTGCTCCACCCTGCAGGCTAGAGTTCGGTTTATCCAGAATTAGACTTGCTTGTATTAAAAAGCCATTTTTCAGGTGATCTTCTGTAGTTTGTATTCAGCGCTCGGGTTCTTTGACCTGTACAGTTGCACTGAATCAGAGGGCAGTTTTAATATTCATTTAACGAATGCTCTTTAATACAGATACGGCTGGCTAATTGCGAGAATGGTTTCCTTGAATCAACCTTTAGTCGAGTGCCGTGATGTTGAGTCAGGATTACAGACGAGTCTGACCTCTGCAACTCAACTTCTGTTAACACGAGTGCGAGTTAAACATGACTTTTCCTTTAAGCCTTCTATGAATTTATAATTGTTTAATGTGATTCACAGAGTGAAAAGGCAAGAGCATCACATAACCCGATGGTAATAAATGAGCATGTTTATTCAGTTTTAAATCAGATCATCCGGCATGTGTCTCGCTGAAGAGCGTGTGATGTGATCGGATCGGACACTCGTGCTTCTGTGGGATTTGATTCCTAGGAAACATCAAACCGCACGTCCTAATTAGCACTGAGTCTTTCTCTTGAGCTATTACAGCACGTCACACACACTTACACCAGTCTCTCTCAGATGGAGGATATTAATATCGTCTCTCACTCACGCTATTCTTCATCATGCCAGTCGCACTTTTCTTCGGATCACTCATAATAGTTTCATTATTCAGCCATTGCTGTTATTTGTGATGTGACTCACGGTTCTCTCATCACATGTTTCATAAGCCGTAATAATATGAGATTTATGAATCACCATGAAATCTGCGAATCCCTGTCCGATGTGGCTATTTGAGGACCGCTATGTTTACTTTCCAGTGGGTGTCAAACTGAGATCCCTAAAACTGATATGACATTGTATGATTTGACATAGTATAGATATCAGAGGACTAACTAGAATCTGACATAGGGTTGAAGTTTCATTACACTGCAAAGATGCTTTTCTTACTTAGTAGCCTATTTTGTCTTGTTTTCCAGCACTGAAAAAAACTACTTGTAAGATTTACTTAATAAAATCCTCGTAACAATTTGCACAAGTATATTTTAAGTAAATTTTACTGCTATAATATCAAGTACAACTTAAGTGTCATTATCAAGTAAAATCTACTTAGTATTGAACGTAACGCTCATGAAGAAATTAAGTAAAAATTACCTATTTACATTTCATTTAGAAGCAATATTTATTTAAAGTAATTAAGTAAAGTTCATTTATTGTTTTATAATTAGGAAGCTTGCTTTTATGAAATTATTAAGTAAATCTTACCATTTAATGAAGTAAATAAGTAGATTTTATTTAAGTTTTTTTGTTTTCATTTACTTAGTTTTATGAAATAATAATACTCCCTATAATTATGTAAAAATTGCTAATTTCTTTTTTATAAATAATCATTAACATAAATAAATGAACATTTTCTCTATATTTTTCACAAATCACACAATTAAAATACAATTAAACAGTTTATTTCAGTCATCAAAAAATGTTCTTCATACAAAAATGGACATTCACAGTCATCTCTTGACACAGGTGCATTCAGTAAAACTTCAGAATTATACTGTAACCCTTGTTTTAAACATAAAAATGTATTTAAAAAAAAATGAAGCAAAACATTCAACATTCAAAACAGCACTCTGAAATAGTGAACTTTAAAGAATACCATTACAACTTTAATGTATTAAAACATCAACAGCTGAATGTTTAAACAGTTCTATCATACCATAGCATTTAATACAACTTCATCTTCAATCTTTGAACTTTTGGGTAAAGATTAAAGGAGAACTCTGGTCAATTTTAACATTAAGCTAATTTTTTTGTACATTTGGAGTGCTGTCAGTACAGAGAACAACGACAAAAATCGGTGTTGCCTACACCATGTTATCCTCTTTTTAAAATTTGCACCCTGTTGACTTCAATGGGGCAAGTTTTATACCTGCTTTTAGCCTCTTAACATCCTTGATGTGTCATTACAAGTGCACCAGTCATGTGAGTGATTCCTTCAGAGTGAACGCGGGTGAATCTGACTGCAGTAGATGTGAAAGATATGGATAAAAGTGATGTTAATTCAGCCAGCGCACATACCTGTATTTACTTCCCGTTTTCGGTCGAAGTCCATAGTAATCGATTGTCGAGTTCTCCACTGTTGCTGAGTTTCCTATGATCTACTGCAGTCAGATTCACCCGTGTTCACTCTGAAGGAATCACTCACATGACTGGTGCACTTGTAATGACACATCAAGGATGTTAAGAGGCTAAAAGCAGGTTTAAAACTCGCCCCATTGAAGTCAACAGGGTGCAAATTTTAAAAAGAGGATAACACGGTGTAGGCAACACGTATTTTTGTCGTTGTTCTCTGTATTGACAGCACTCCAAATTTACAAAAAAATTAGCTCAATGTTAAAATTGACCAGAGTTCTCCTTTAAGAAGGATGGATGCATCAATTGGATCTTCTCCATCAGCACCATGGACGAACAGTATTTGAATGATGTGCTGAGTGATGTCACTGCAGCTGTCCTCCTGCATACAGTTTAGAAGAAAAAATATAATTATTTTGAGAAACAAAAATAGAAAGTGACTTTATTATCACAACAGAATGAACACTACACATACTAAAAAAAGACCATATGGTTTCCATTATGTTAACCCTTTGATGCTACGATTAAACCGGTGTGATTATATAGTGCATTTCAGGCATTTAAATAACACCTAAGTACAGTTACCACACACATTGTGTAGGTAACTATAAAGTTTACTCTCTTTTTTTTTCTCCCACTTCACTGGCCTCTTACTTTAACGTATTTTGGGAGAAGTGGATGAATTTACGCGTTGTAAATCTTATCCAACAGATCCTATTCTCTAAATTCCAGTGCATAGGGCCTAAGTTACTAACATGGCGATGCCCAGTAACATGATTAAGTTACTTGGTCCATGATTGCCACCAATTATCTCTACGATCAACTTAGCGCACGATGCTTTTAGAAACGCAGCCCTGCTTATTTTGAGACCTCATTTATGCACGATTTAGTGCGATTGAAAAATTGTAGCTTTATGTGTAGACCTTCCTGGGCAATATTCATTAAAGGTCCCGTTGCATGCGATTCCATGTTTCAAACTTTAGTTAGTGTGTAATGTTGCTGTTAGAGCATAAATAATATCTGTAAAATTATAAAGCTCAAAGTTCAATGCCAAGCGAGATATTTTATTTAACAGAAGTTGACTACAAAAAACGGCTCGATTGGACTACACCCCTCTACATCCTGCATTAGTGACATCACCAGAACCGTTTCTTGACTAACCTCCGCCCACAGGAATGCTCCCTCAACTCTACTGGCTACTTGCACACTTCTTATAACTTAGCCTACTGTGTTTACTCAGCTCTTACGGTGATTTTCTGAAGTAAAACTGACGCTTCATCTTTTGTGTGATGTACAATAAACTTTATTAAACTCATCAGTACATGTTTGATCATCATTCAGACAGCAGACTTGTAGGCTATTAATAAATAATGGATACATAGCCTACAAGCAGATGACAAATACGTTATAATAACCGTAATTAAACTACTAAACTATACCTGTTTCATCTCTATACAGCACTCTGACTCTGTAGGCATTATTGTCCGACTCGAAATGAACGCCGTTACTGAGAGTTTCTGATATTATCATCATTCCGTGAGATGAATTTGTCCTGACAGACTGAGCACGAGCTCATGAAGCTCCGCCCCCTGTGTCGTCCAGCAGCACCTCATTTGCATTTAAAGGGGACACACTGAAACGGCTCGTTTTTCTGAGCCCCAAAAAATGTCAATTTAAACATGCTGTAAAAAATGATCTGTTGGGTATTTTGAGCTCAAACTTCACATACACACTCTGGGGACATCAGAGACTTATTTTACATCTTGTGAAAAGGGGCATAAAACGGGACCTTTAAAAAAATTCAAACTTTTCCATAGTCAACAGTATAACGTTAACGTAAGTTACAGCAGGAAAGCGGTTAATTTTAAGGCCTTATTTTAGCAAGCTAATGTTAGCAGTTACAACAGTATCCAATCAGTTTGAACTTTTTACACGAAAAACAGTGCTTTGTGAAACTATAAAACTATTGAAAACTTTTCCGATTAAATATCCGTTAACTAATGAAGGCAGTGAAATGTAAGGGTTATAACGTTAATGTACTATGGATAACGTTAAACCAGACCCGTTACACTAATACGAGGTCATGTTATAAGATGAGCATTAATGTTTATTGAGTCAAGTAAACAAGAATCATCAATCAAAATCCACACAGACCCATGTTTTATTAAATGTAAAAGTACAGAAAGACAAACTTACCTCAAACACGACAAAAAGCGGCCACGCAGCAGCTCGTCAATCCGTCTGACCCAAAGTGGCAGTTAGACTGTCTTGTCCAAACACGCATGTGCGGATTCAAACGCGCAATATTTTTCGATTAAAATTTACTTAAAATTACTATGTTTATGTGAAGTGACTATAAAATGTTTAAATATTACAAGCAAATATATAATAAGATTTACTCTTTCCAACCAGTTAATTTATTACATGAATTAAATGTGTAGATATTTAAAATTTTACTTAGAAAATTCTAGTTCTCATTGAATTTTAATTTTATAAAGTAAAAATTATGATGGTTAATTTAATATATATTACTATACCAAAAAGTTCGTTTTTACAGTGAGTCCAAATATCTAAATATTCTTAAATCAAGATGCATTAGATGAGTAAAATGACATAAGATATTATATCCTGTTTTCTGGGGGCATTAATCAATATTGAGTGAGTTTAAAAAAGAACAAAATTATCTGCCAATGGGGTGAGAAAAATAATCTTAATTAATCTTCAAACAGAAACAAGACTATTTTTCTCACCCCATTTGCAGATAAGTTTGATTGTTATACACCGTGTCCAAACCAGATTCCATCGACAAATAATTAGTCTGTCCACACTAGACGCGACGCGACTGCGAGACGCCTTAAAATCAATCAAAACCCACAGCCAATCAGAACAGTGTGTGGGCGGAGTCAGCCAATCAGAACAGTGTGTGGGCGGAGTCAGCCAATCAGAACAGCGTGTGGGCGGAGTCTCGCGGCACCAGAGAGTAATCTTGACAGCACTCCCAAGACATTGAATAAGTACATACTCAAATTCACAAATATTACACCATTTAAACATTATTAAAAATATATAGGCTGAGTTACTAAAACAATCTTTGTCAAAGAATACACTTGTTTGTTCACAGTTTGAACGTTCTTGTTTCCATTTGTTTAATTCCAAGATCTGAGGTGAAATATCCATTGTTGCTTTTACAGCTACAAAGCTGGAGCACTAAATGATATTCAGAGCCACATTACACGCTTTTAACATTAAATAAAGCACATAAACAGCACCTGAGATTATCATTGTCTCACTTTGTGTTTGTTGTTCCAGCGCGACGCCGCAGAAAAATAGAATCGTCGCGTGTGGCCGTTGCGGCTCTTTAGGACAAACACTCTGATCAACATGGAAAAGAGGCTTTTATCGCGCGGCGTCGCGTGTGTGTAGTCAGGACACGGTGTGAAGCAAAAACTCAATTGATGTTTATTTATTTCCCCAGAAACAAGACACAATATCTTATGGCATTTTACTATAGTAAATGCATCTTGATTTAAGAATTTTTATATATTTGGACTGGAAACAAGACAAAAATACAAAGAAAAGCATTTTTTTGCAGTGTGTGTAAACCTTCCAACCATTATGTTCAGATGTTCTGGATGGTTTCTAAAGATTGTGAGTGTTTTCTTCCTCTCTCATGTGAAAAGAGTCACAACAGTGTTTAAAAAGATGAGCGTTTTAATGCTAAGACAACACAACAGGATCACGACGCCCGGAACAATGGCTGAATTTGACATGCGTTGCATCCTCTTTTGAAACAAACCAATTAATTATTTACAGGCTTCAGCAGAGCAGAGAAACTTAATTTATTTTTATCTTCCGAGCGTCTGCTTATGCCCATATGACAGAGGGACTGAACAGACACAGGGAACGGTGTGAGAAGCAGATAGAGGTGCTTATTTCTCTCCCAATGAGTCTTAGACTGAACAATAACAGCGAGGAACAATCAACACACAAACATGCTGTAATTGAACACTTGTGTTTCCGCTGCCGGCGTTTATAAGTGTTTAAACTGGAGCCGACTGTAGATGATCAGTGAGTCAAACTCTGAATTCTCATGTAGTTCTTCAGAGTTTCGGGTGCAAATCACTTTAATGCACTGGAGATTTGATGTGTTTTATGTATTCTAGTAAATCTGCAGATGCAGTTCAGATGATAGCTCTGTTCCTAAATCTAGACAGTGTTTTCAGGCATCAGACGGTGCAACAAAAGAGTATGCAATGACATTAAAATGAATTGTAAGGCAGATTGCATGTATGCATTGTGGAATAGGTAATCCCATGAGCATTGCACAATTGAGTTTGTACTGAAAATGTGGACTATGGACTGGCTTTTAGTGTCCGTTCAGGATGTCTTCTTGAATCAAAGTGTCTAGACGTGTCAAGATGTGCTTTTAATAGATGGACGTCTTTGACCGCTGCAGTGCTTTTGCTGTTTGATTGAGTGAGATGTTTTTAACATGTCATGTCTAGTCAAAAGAAGTTCATCTTTACCCGTCTGTCTTGTGTTCTTATGATTCAAACAAATGGCTTAATAATGTCATGTTTATGTCAGAGGAATGTCTTGAAATCATTTAAAGGGAACAGAAAGGGTAATCCTGTAAAGTCTGTCATAATAGACAGAATTTTTTTTTTTTTTTTTTTTAATGGAAAAGTTTATTGAACCTTTAGACAACATCTAAAGAGTGAAAAAAATTGTTTATATCATGTTATGCATCATATTTGATAAATCAGGCTTTTATATGGCTCATATAGTATGATATAGTGAGAATATGGATGAAAAACACCTTAATATTCAGAGGCCCAAACTGAACAAATATATGCAATTTGGTGCAAATGCTGATGTTTATATGGACAAAAGGTCCAGATGAAATTCTGATGCTTGTTATGTATCAGATCTCCGGATCAGATCTCTGAAACAGTATCAGTTATTCTTACATTATAAAATGTAAGAATAAAATAAAAAATATAAAACATCAGTGCAGATTTCACAGCAAAAAGACCTGAAACCACGAGCTGAAGGAGGACATTTGTACAATTATACTAAAAGACCTTTACTTGATAAAACAGTCTAAACTATCAATCAGAGACAGAAGGACTGGAGGAGATGGAGTGCGACAGGTTTATCAGAATACTTTTAATTAGGGCTGGGTATTGACACATTTCACAATTCGATTCCGATTCGATTCAATATTGATTATTTTGGATATCTGGTACATGGCAAATTTTCTCAAGGAAAACAAATCTCTTCACTAATGCTGTGAACTATGGGAGTCAGTTGTAGCCTATAGGCTTCATTAGCCTACTATAATGTTCAAGGTAAAAATGAACTGATTTGTATACGACAATTCACCATGATGTCACAACAGTAATAGACGTTCTTCCGGGTGGCAAAAGCCGAAGCGTTCCTATGACAACGCTAGTAAATTGCTTGGAAAGGAGGCCCACCGTCGACAGTAAAAATGTAATAAAAATAAAAAAATTAATTAAATATAATGCATTTTTTATCATAATAACAACTGTGTTTAATGATATAAGTAAAAAATATAATATATAGTAGGCCTACACATTAGCAATATACTATCTAGCTCTTTTTTCTAGCCAAAATAACGTGCTATATAGCCTATCATGGTCATTAGATGGCTTTCCTGAGGTAAATGTTATGTGACAATTGTTCTTCAGCTGTTATATCGACCTTTGCGCGGTTGAAAAACACTGATTGGTCGATATTATGTAGGCCTATGAGGAATATACAATTAGGTAAGTTGCGTGAGAAAATGGATGTGTAGTGAGAGCGTGTGAAAAGTGACAATTGTATGAGGCGCCACGTAGGATTTAAATCAAACTTCGCTTATCAATACATACATAACACACGTGCATATACAATTATAAATTACTCGCATATACATTTATTGGATGTTCAAAATACATATATGAAATACTCGTGCACACTAATATGAAATCCATACCAATACATAATATGTTAGTAATGAATAACTTGTGAATAACTACATAAACTTGACGCACGCATACACCTATAAATACTTATAAACTTCCATGCATAGACACCTATAAACACTCGTCTCGTACATATAACTTACACTCGCAGCACGCAGACACAACTTAACACTCGCACATACATAAACTCGATGCGCATACACATCCATAAAACACTCGCGCATACAAAATAAAACGTGGATGCATGCTTTAGTTGTGTAGGCTATGTATGCGAGTATTTATAGGTGTATGCTTGCGTCAAGTTTATATGCAATATTCACAAGTGTATATGCATTCATTACTAACATTGGTATGAATTTCATATTAGTGTGCACGTGTATTTCATATGTATTTTGAACATCCAATGGTATAGCCTACATGTATATGCGGGTAATTTATAGGTGTATATGCACGTGTGTTATGTATGTATTGATAAGCTAAGTTTGATTTAAATCATACGTGGCGCCTCATATACAATTGCGTGAGTCTCACGGTCAGTCGCTATAACCTCCTCACCCACAGGAAAGCGATAAAACCCTACACCTTTTGCTGTATATCTGGCAGCGCAACCCCAAACACAACACGTTTTCATCATCGTTTCAACTTTTATCAACAACAATGTTTTTAAATATGTAACTGTTGCAGTCGCCGGCTGGATCTCTTCAGTGAGTCAGTGGAAGCCGCTCGCGTTCTGCCACCCGGAAGTTACTCGGCGCCTATTGTTTACAAACATTCTGAAAAGGCCTATACAAACACTTAAATGGCACTTTTATTTATTTTTATAATAATAAAGTTATATGAAATATAAACATTTAAATGGTGGCTGTCATAATAACCTGCCAGATTTATTCAAACATGCATTAAAAATTGAAGAACATAAAAAAATATAATGAATATGTAATATGGTGCATATATTTAGCAAAATGCTCCTCTCTAGAGTTAATTTTTCCCGCTGACTAACGAGTTTATGGACACTGGATATGGTTTTTCTGAGGTAAATGTGACGTTACATGACATTGTTTACAAGCTGTTTTACTGACGTCTTTCCACGGTTGAAACGCTGATTGAGCGATTCCATGTCACATGATACGGATTTCGATAAGTTGTACTCTATCTTTAACACGCTTTCAGAAGCTCATTCATGTTTATCTCGCACTGTAACTGGTGTTATTAAGGCGGAAGAGAAGATCATGTGCTTCTCTAGAGCTGAGCCAGAGCGATCTCACGCCACAGCGCCGAAACGCTATTTATGAATTTGAATTTCGTAAGAAAATGGATGTCAAGTCAAGTCAAGTCATCTTCATTTATATAGCGCTTTTAACAATGTAGATTGTCTCAAAGCAGCTGTAATTTGTAATTTTACATCAGCTGTGATGTAATTTGAAATCTGAGACTTGGTTTCATATCAATAGTAACAAAGCACAAAGATTATTGTGATTTATTGGATGGGATGCGCTACAATGTTCCATTCATTCATCAACTGAAAACAGGATGACTAATCGATTATTGGGATTTAAGAATCGATATCGGTTCGTAAAAATGAGAATCGATTAAAATCGAGAAATTGATATTTTTTACCCAGCCCTAGTTTTAATCATGTTGATTATTTAGAGGCAAAATTAGCTGAAAATTAGCCATTAATGATACAGGATGAACAACAGCGATGTTTAATGGTGGAAAGACTTTTTGAGCAACCAAATGGTAAACGATAAAACACGGATAAATAATTACAGACTCCCACGAAATACAGTGCTATGCATAAGTTTAGACACCCATACTAAAGTTGACTAAAAAATCATCTTTTGGAAATTGAACTTAATGCCTTAATTTAAAAAATTAGGAAAAATCCAACCTTTAAGGACACCAGTTTTCTTTGTGAATGAATAATGTATCGTAAATGTTCTTCCTTAAAATACAGGGTGCATAAGTTTGGACACCCCTATGTTAAATTCCCATAGAGGCAGGCAGATTTTTATTTTTAAAGGCCAGTTACTTCATGGATCCAGGATACTATGCATCCTGATAAAGTTCCCTTGGCCTTTGGAATTAAAATAGCCCTTCACCATACCTAGAGATTGGCATGGTTTTATTTCAGTTAGCCTAATAGCTAGTTTGATTTGCATTGAGAGATTATCTTATGGAAAGTACCCCATGCCAATCTCTAGGTGTGGTGAAGGGCTATTTTAATTCCAGAGGCCAAGGGAACTTTATCAGGATGCATAGTATCCTGGATCCATGAAGTAACTGGCCTTTAAAAATAAAAATCTGCCTGCCTCTATGGGAATTTAACATAGGGGTGTCCAAACTTATGCACCCTGTATTTTAAGGAAGAACATTTATTTATTTACGATACATTATTCATTCACAAAGAAAACTGGTGTCCTTAAAGGTTGGATTTTTCCTAATTTTTTAAATTAAGGCATTAAGTTCAATTTCCAAAAGATGATTTTTTATTCCTCTTTTTAGTCAACTTTAGCATGGGTGTCTAAACTTATGCATAGCACTGTATATTGATAGGCTTAGGCTTTTCTAACAAGCTTATCAAAACTTCTCTCTCTCTGCAGCAGTTCATTAAAAGCACACTTATTTTAGACTCTGGCACTGATAGAGTTGGTTTTGATTGAAAATAATCCAAGATATTTGAAATGAACAAAGACATTTGCTTTACTGTTTTCCAGCCCCTCTTTCCACAAGGACCATTTGTAGTTCCTAAAGGCACCGAGGGGCTGATAGTGATCAAGGCCTGTAGGACAAGATGTGTGAACTTCGGGGTCGATGATTTGGCACACCTTTAGTACAATGGGGGAAGTGTAATGATCTGATTAGTCAGTTTGAACGTCTCACATTTGGATTAAAGTCACATCAGGGAAAGGATAACAGAAGATTGTAACTTTTGCTCTTTCTCTTTTATTCTCTGGGTCCCTTTCTTGGGTCTCTCTCTCTCTCTCTCTCTCTCTCTCTCTCTCTCTCTCTCTCTCTCTCTCTCTCTCTCTCTCTCTCTCTCTCTCTCTCTCTCTCTCTGGGCCCTATTTTAACGATCTGAAACGCAAGTGTCAAAGCGCAAAGCGCAAGTAACTTTGTGGGCGGGTCTTGACGCTGTTGCTATTTTCCCAGCGGGATAAATGACTCTTGCGCCAGGCGCAAATATAAAATGTGTTGGTCTGAAGAGCTTCATTACTCATAGGTGTGGTTTGGGCGTAACGTGAAATAAACCATCAGAGCGTCATCTCACATTCCCTTTAAGAGCAGGCGCGCTTGTTCCATGGCGGATCGCTATTATAACGGCGGGTTTGCCAGGAGCGGTTCACAGCCGAGGAGAGCAACACTCTCGTCAGGGACGTTGGGGATGGAGAAACCCACCCAAATTAACTTCAGTTAAAAAGGCGTATGATAATTTGGGTAAATGTGTAAGCTAGATGTATGCTTTTATAATAAATTATCTATCTATCTACAGTATCTATCTATCTATCTATCTATCTATCTATCTATCTATCTATCTATCTATCTATCTATCTATCTATCTATCTATCTATCTATCTATTGTAATAATGTATGATTTTCAAAAATGAAAACTGCTGCTTCTGTGTAGATGAGAGAATCAAAGTGTATGCGCGTTGTGCACACGCTACATTGATTATGGCCAAGCATGCGCCCTTAAAATAGCATATGAATAACATGCGCAACGCGCTACTGACTTTAAACTATTTTTTCCTGGTTAGTGGCGCAATTGTTTTCTAAACCTGCAAAATAGCATGAAGGAACGTTTGCGCCGGAACACGCCTCCACTTTTGCGCTGAACCGCCCAGGGAGCGCAAGTTCATTCCCTAGTTTAGCGACGTGCTTCTGTGGAGGGAAAAGTCCGCTGTGCGCGGGTGCAAAATAGGAATGATACATGCGTCGGTGTACAAAGTCAATTGCGCTGGGTGCAAGATAGGGCCCTCTATCTCTCTGGTAACATTTTACATATATGATGGGTACAATTAATGGTATAAGTTATCATCATCGCATACATCTAATTTTGTAACTACTTTAAGTGTAACCATAACCATATTTTGTCTTTAAACCTTTTCAATTACAAATCATGTGCTAACTAGTTTTGATTTGCTATGGACTTTGAAGTGCTACGTATTGCAATACAATATCGTCACTCTCTATAGCAACGCTCTCCCACATATTAAGCTATTGTAACTGCGCTTATATCCGTTGTTGGTATAAGTGGCAGTGGGTGGAATAGACATGAAATGTACAGTTTTCTACCATCTTGCTGACGTTTCTTTGGTCATTCGGCAGTCTATTCATATACGCGGTTCTATGAATATGCAAATGAGCCCCGCCTCCACTCACTCCCTCAGCTCAGAGATCCACTGGTTGACGATCACACGTTGATCTGATTGGTTACAAGGTAGTTTGTGACGTCAGAAACACCAGCGATTTCAAAGTGTGTTTTTGAGACTGTCTTTGGTTCACTGCAGTTTTAAGGAGGAAATACTCAGCAATGGAGTCGACTTATGAATTTACACATGGTTTGTCTTAAAGCATATTAACACCACATAGACACATAAACAACATTAAAACCTGGATTTACACCACAGGGTGTCTTTAATTTAAGACTTAAGATTTCTGTAATATGCAAATGTAAGGATTGTACAGTGAATCTAAAGATTTAAGATGCAAACTCAGTCCCAGTGCAATAACACACTGCACATCGAGCTTTAACACTGGGATTGAGTCCAGCGAGTGGTTTCCAATTTTTCTGGAGATTTGTTTGGCATGTAATGGGCTCACGCCTACTAATCTGCATTCATCTTTAATAATTGCTCATCTTCGCTGGTTTTGTGGAGGTCCACCTGGCCAGATCTCTCTCACACACACATCAATTCACACAGAGAGCTCAAGTCTTTAATTATTTGGCATGGGAAGGTGCTGTTTAGTCAGATAAGAGATGTAACAGGCTCTTTTGTGTGTGTGTGTGTGTGTGTGTGTGTGTGTGTGTGTGTGTGTGTGTGTGTGTGTGTGTGTGTGTGTGTGTGTTTTAGGGCTGGTTTTATGAGCGCCAGTGCTTTATGATGCCTGCAGTAATTGCAGGATTGATTAGCAGGGAAGTGTGGGATCTTTCCTCCTCCTCTTTTGCCTCGCTGAGAATCGTTCAGGCGGTCAGATACGAGTCCTAATCGACGAATTCCCCTTCTGGCTTTGTCAGCCTTTCCTGCCCACAATAAAGACAAATTAACTTGAGGACAATCAAAAGACTTTCTAATTCATCACTTCCGTTGCAATCTTTTGCCTCCCACAATAAAACACCGGGAGAAATAGGTGTTAAAGGTGGCGAGAGCAATATCACGGGTTTATGAACGGCTGTATTGTGTCATCAACTTGTGTCGTTCCTGTAACAAACTCAGAGCGTCGGGTGTTTAAAGTGCGCTGTAAGTCAGATGTGTGTGATCTATAACGCATTGAATGTGAAGTTACGAGTGAAAATACAGAGTAAATACGCTCAAATAAAAACAGAAACAAGCCTGTACTTCCACAGTCTTGCACATTATTTGTCATTACTTAGCATATTATTGTTTATAATCGTAAATGTGAGAAAGGGCCAGTCACAGATAAGAAATAATAATAATATAATGTGCATATATATATATATATATATATATATATATATATATATATATTTATTTACAAATCTATGTTAGGCATGTATATATGTATATATATATATGCATTATATTATTATTATATAAAAATCTATATTATATAACATTATATTATATTATATATATAATTTTTAATTATATTAATTAAATAATAATAATAATAATAATAATAATCTTTTTCTATCTATCAATCTATTGTTCTTTGTCCATAAGTCCTAATAACTAATGTCAAGGCTGTCTATAATATCTGTCTATAATAATAGTAAAATATACATTTTGTAATGTTTATTAATATTAATATCTGTCATTATTAATAGTAATTTGTAAAAATATTGTTATTATTATTTAAATAAATTATGAATATTGAATTTCGCTTTGGGTTTCCTGGCTTTTGCGCATGGTAACATTTTGAAAATATTATTAATAGCTTAAAACAAGTCTGTAAATTGTGTGTGTGTGTGTGTGTGTGTGTGTGTGTGTGTGTGTGTGTGTGTGTGTGTGTGTGTGTGTGTGTGTGTGTGTGTGTGTGTGTGTGTGTGTGTGTGTGTGTGTGTGTGTGTGTGTGTGTGTGTGAAGAATTTCACTTTTTGCGATCTCAGGATGGTTTCACCAACTGGATGTTTTTTACTTGAAGCCCCTAAAAAATATCAAAATTACAATTAATTCTGAAAAAAATTCTGAATTTAATTAATAGTAAAAGGTGCATTCAAATGATTGCCTTATAAAATGCATTTTTAATGCTTTTTTGTTTTTAAATGAACATGTCACTGAGTTTAAAACCTCGGGTTAGTTAGTCACTGAGACACGTGAATGTAAAAGCCTTCAGCGAGAGCATACATTGGTCAGGTGTGTGAGAATTAAAATGAAAGCTCGGTCCCGAGGGTCGGGATGTTCCTCGCGTCCGAGACTCTGTCCACACTTGACGAGGGCATGTGACGCTGTGAATATGAGGAATACTTTGACGGACGTCTGCTCCGGCTCTCTGCTCGACACACACATCCGTAGGGTCTCGTACTGCTTCCATCTGTTGGGTCAAGTTTTGTCACATAAAAAGTTTTGAATGGCATCTTTTAGCTTTGCAAATGACCTCAGTGTGACTGTTTCATGTGACGTCCCATGTGACCTGATCTCATCTGGCTCCTGAAGACACTTTAAAGACACTCGTGTCCTTGAGATATTCAGTCCTGAAGAATCTCAGCACTATTTCTATTACTGCATTGTTTTTGTTGTAAAGATATATATATATATATATTATAAATTATATTGCATATCACTGTAAATGTTCATGAATTATCACAATTTTTTATCTTTTGTCAATTCAACTTAGATAATTAATCTGGCTCAGATAACATCATATTTTGAGTTTCTATCTACTTTATTGTATTAACCCATTTTTTTTTATTTCAATGAACTCAAAATTTTAAGGCAACCAGGTAACTTAACTTTTTTAAGTAAATTCACTATTATGTCAGACATTCAACAATTTTAACAGTGTAGATGTATATTTAAGATACTGCCCCTTTAAGTAGCTTTAATGTTTAATTAGTACTTTTTGTATGACTATAAGTAGCTTACCGTTTGACAAAGTTCATTGTCGTGTCTTCATCAACATGTATTTTGATTTTAATAACATGGGAATACTTTACAATAAGGTTCATTAGTTAACATTAGTTAATGTATTAACTAACATGAACTAAAAATGAGCAATACATTTGTCACAGTATTTATTAATCTTTGTTAATGTTAGTTAATAAAAATACAGCTGTTCATGTTAGATCAAATTGCATTAACTAATCTTAACAAATACAACCTTTGATTTTAATAATGTATTAGTAAATGTTGAAATTGATATTAATAAATGCTGTAGAAGTGCAGTTCATTAGTTTCTGTTAGCTAAGGTGTTAACTAATGTTAACTTATGCACCTTACTGTAAAGTGTTACGATAACAGGTTTGGGATCAGGGATGTTGGCGTGATGTTTCATCTATTATCGAGTGCATGCGCTTGCAGAGATCCAGAGCACAGATGCTACGGCTCTAATGTGTGTTTGTGAATTTGTGAGCTCTTGTTATGATACACAGATTAATTGCAACGATGATGATAGAGCCAGAACTGTGACACCATCACATCACAACACCAAGTTTGCATATGTGGAATTATTATTATTATTATGACCGCCGCTAGCGTAGCTAGCGAAAGCGGTCATATAGGGATTGTCAAAGTTTTTTTTTCTTTTTTTTTTCGTCACCTTACTGAATTTTTCGTCAACGATACCAGGGACACCGAAGCACCGGGGAACATGAAATTTGGTGGGCATGTAGCCCCACTACACTTCTACGGAAAAATTTCGTTTGGTCCCCGGGGGCCACTCCCCCCCCGCGCTGGGCCCCCCCAAAACCAAAAAAATGCAGTTTTTCCTAAATAACTACCTGAACCGTGGCACCGACGATGAAGAAATTTTTATGGTATGTTGGTCTACTAGACTTTTACGGAAAAATTTTGTTTGGTCCCCGGGGGCCACTTCCCCCCCTGCGCTGGGGCCCCCGTACATTTTTCGTCAACGATACCAGGGACACCGAAACACCGGGGAACATGAAATTTGGTGGGCATGTAGCCCCACTAGACTTCTACGGAAAAAATTCGTTTGGTCCCCGGGGGCCACTCCCCCCCCGCGCTGGGCCCCCCCAAACCCCCAAAAAATGCAGTTTTTCCTAAATAACTACCTGAACCGTGGCACCGAGGATGAAGAAATGTTTATGGTATGTTGCTCTTAAGGGCCCACATCAACCTAGCCCATAATCACTCATTTGTGATTTGCGCCCCTCCCATAAAAAATGAAAATGCAATATTATTCTGCTTTAATCGCCCCTATCTTCAGTGGAGATGTTCAGAACTGCACCATATTTCATGTGTATGATTAACTTGACATCCTCTGGGGGTATCCTCTGCTAAAATAAATAAATAAAATAAATTCATTTATGTGCACATTTAGTGACTGTACACTCATCGGCCTGTAGATGGTGCTGTTGAGCGAAGGGTTGCTGGTTTAGGATGATACTGTCACACACACACATGCAGGAATACAAACAAACGCAAGCATGCACACACACTGACATCCACACGCACAGACACACACCCATACACACACATACAAATCCACATGCACAGACACATACACACAAACACACACACGCACACATGTACGCACACATACATACACGCACATACATACACGCACAGACACACACACACACACACACACACACACACACACACACACACAGACACACACATACACAAACACAAACACACACACATACACACACACACACACACACACACACACACAGACAGACATGCACATACTACTACTTTTTTTAGGTATATACATAAACACGCAATACAGCCAAATTACTCAACGTCATTTATTTTTGTGGAAAGCCAGTGCAGGCCTGAGCGGCGGTCATATTTTGTACCGCGATGCGGTACATCTAGTTATTTTTGTCTCTTCAGGCTTTTATGGCTCATATAGTATTATATAGTGAGAAGAATATGGAGGAAAAAAACACCCAAATATTCAAACTGAGCGAAAATATGCAATTTGGTGCAGATGCTGATGTTTATATGGACAAAAAGTCCAGATGAAATTCTGACCCTTGCAATGCACATCAATAAGATCTTTATTGCAGTTTTGCAGATTGTCAATAATGTATCTTAGTTAGATGACATTTAAATGCTTTTATGATCAAAGCTCTGTAGTTTTAAAACACATAATGCAATGCAATACAATGATGATTGAGAGATGAACAAATACACCTTCCTCAAAAGCCTGATGATCATGTATTATAAAAAAAATTACGTATTGATAATCAAATCGACGTGGCTTCAGTCCAGTAAGTGTTCATCCAATATTTCTAACAATATCAAAGTTATTCTTGCGTTTACTTGATATAAATCAGATTTGACAGCAGAAAGACACCCTAGCAACCGCCTAGCAACAGCATAACAACCACCCAGAACACCCTAGCAACCGCCTAGCAACCGCCTAGCTTTTTGTTTTCTTTTGTTCACTAACAGGCTATTGTAATCATTAGTTTTCTACTACTACTTCTTCTTCCGCTCTTGAGTCTATGGCAGCCCATAGAACCGTTTGCAGGAAAGTTGTGAAATTTGGCACACAGACAGAGGACAGTCTGAACATTACCCACAGCAATTCTGGAGTCTCTAACTCAATCCCTCTAGCGCCACCAACTGTCCAAAGTTGCTCTCACGTTTATGTTAATAACTTTTGAAATGTAAGGGCTACTAACAAAATTGTGCAACACTTTCTGTGAAGACCATTTATAGCCCCATTTATACTTTTAAGTATTATTATTATTTTATAAATATATGTACAAAGACTCATATAAGACCTATAGTGCATTATAATAGTTTCATTTATATTATTTCTATGTTATTCATGACCTCTAATGCAAACATTAGCCATTAAAGACATAATTGATAACTAATTGGTACAGCAAACAAGTATCTCTGGATTTATTTTATATTTTATATATTTTTGTATTATAAATCAGTGTATAATGGATTATAACCATGCAGATTGAAAAAGCAAATGCATGGCTTATTAGTAATAAGCACACCAGAATGGATGTGAGGCTATATCTTCGCAACGCTTTAGCATATTCTGACCAAACTTGGTGTGTGTTATGACAACCGTGACCTGAGGTTACCTGCACAGTTTTGGTGCAGTGCCACCTAGTGGTAAGGAGATATGAAAAGTTTAAATTTTTGTTTACAACTTATGAACGGTTTGGCCAAACATCATAATATTTTTGGGCGTCGGCCATTTTGAATTTAGAATTTTTCAAAAAATGTTAATAGCTTTTGATTCGTTATGCCTATTATAATGAAACTGGTCTTAATAGAAAGTACATGCCAAGAACATAGATACCAATTTTTCTATTGTCGGTCAAACTTCCATGTCTGACATTTAGATTTTCAAACCTACTTTTTCTAACTCTTCCTACCGTTTCTCCGATTCTCACCAATTTCGAGTTAGATAATCTTCAAACCATGCTGGCATAAAGTTATGTATTTCGGGTTGATAGACAAAACCGTTTTCGTATACCGCATCAATGAATTTGATTGCATGATGCCAAAATGACTCTCTTCTCTGCAATATTCTGGCATATTGACACCAAATTTTGCATGTGTCATTGTCACCTTACTCTGATCACACCACATCAATTTGGTCACAGCGCCACCAATTGGTCGAAAGTGATAACCATTAAATCGTATTACTAGTGACTGTTTTTATGATTTTTCAGCCATTTTGCCTAAAATCATCATAATATGTCTTTAGTCATGCTGGCATGACATTGTGCCTTTGTTGTGTTTGGCCCCTTAATTGCTGCTTGCAGCTTTATATGTTTTTGTATTTTTAGACCAATTAATGCATTAAAACAGTAGGTCAAGGCAACGTAAATGTCATAGATTAAATTCCCAGTGAATGCATGAACGGATCAAATGTCTAGCTTGACTGCAACGTTAGTCACTTTGGCTAAAAGCATGTGCTAAATGCTTAAATGTAAATGTTACAATTCAGATTCATAAAAGTGGTTTTATGAACAATTTACAGGTATGTTTGCTCTGACCTTCTAGGGGCACCACATAATAATTATGCAAATTAGGTTAGTAAAAAGATTGCACAATACTAAAATGCAAAGCCTGATAAAATCAATATGAATTCCAACATGTAACCTGGCATCATATTTCCAAGTTAACACTTAATTTAACCCATATTACCTGGCTGAGCATAATCCAGACAGACAGGTCAACACAAAGCCGCTTATGCTTCTCAATTACCATTTTTATTGTGAGCTACACTTTTGTCTTTAAGAGCCAGAAATTTAATTTCCGAACATGAACGGCTGCTTTTCATGTTTAAAAAAATAAATGTCCCCATTGCAACTCAGAACCCGGGGAAAACTAAAAATATATTATTGGAAGAATAAAGCATTTTAAAACGAGCGTCAGGAGCACCGAACATGTGATGTCAGGTCACTGAGAGCTGATAACTGAGCAGACTAATCATGAGACTTTAATTAAATGTTGAAGGCCATGAATTTATTTAACACAGTTAATGCATTTAGCTTCACTTAATGTGACATTAGACACCAACAGAACAGATTAAAGCCGTTTTAGTGGGAGCAGGAACGTGGATGTCTGTGAATATTCAACACAATTAGTAAATGAAGGAGAAATATCTTTATTTATTTATAAATTAAACCCAGACCTTTAACAAAAGTTCAGTCACTTAAAGTCTTTGCCTGAGGATTTTAATTGGTAAAGTTCTGTTGTTAATTTATCATTTCCATTTTTTCTCCCCTTGAACTGTCAGCAGACGGGGAACTATTTAATGCATATGAGATCATGTCTGGTAAATCATACACTTTAATATAATGCAGTACTTGTGATTTATGTTTGCTTTGTTTTCGAATGTCTGTCAGTGGGGAAACATTGAGATATTGGCCAGTCTGCACTGGTCAATATTGAGATATTGGTCTATTTTGCTTCCATAATATGTCTTCTTTCAGACTATATGGAAATAAAACAATCCAAATACACTTTTATGTTGATTGTCTATTTATTTGCGCTTGGTTTTAAAGGCTGTGAGTTTGAGTCAGAAATCTCCACACTCACCAAACTTTACAGGTTTCTTCACATCAATATTCTGAAGGTAAAAAAGTGTAATGAAAATGTATTTGTTTTCTGGCTGTTGACAGTATTTTCTGATTTGTGGAGTGATAAAAAACATCAATTCTGTAAAAAACTTTAACTCTAATACACCATTATATGAGAACTAAACTGAACTGAACGACAACATCAGTTTTCTCCAGAGCGGCTATATATATAAATATATATATATATATATATATATATATATATATATATATATATATATATATATATATATATATATATATATATATATATATATATATATATATATATATATATATATAAATGAACTAAGTTAATAGTTTAACTGTTTTACAACAGAAATAAACCGTCGCAACTTACTTAAGCCACACTGATGCTATTTTCTTCTAGAATTCTAGAAACAAACTTTGTCGCATTATTTTCCTATCTCTGTAAAGCTGCTTTGAAACAATCTATATTGTAAAAAGCACTTTATAAATAAAGGTGACTTGACTTGACTTTCCTGATATGTAAACAAAATGAACATGAAATGTATGCAAAATTAGCGCATATTTAATTAGATAATGCCTAATTTTTTTATTTTTTTTAGCAAACTTGTAATACAAAATAATTGTCTTAATGTACTGTTATTAATAAACTGAGAAAAGTATTGTTATCTTTTAATTAAATTTTTTACCCTATTCACCTGTAGTGTCTTGCATTAAGAATAGTTTTATTTTTGCCGTGTAAGTTAGATGTGCCGGCATCCGCTGCCATATTCTCTGCTGTGCCGTCCAGCTGTCTCCGAGATCTGTGTGTGATCTGTGTTCTCACACTGACTCTCTCAGTTTGTGTGTGTGGGAGTGTTTCTGACTGCTGTACATCTGCTGCACACATTTAAACACTATTAAGGCTGAGAAATGGTGACAAGTATATTAATAACTGTATGTGGCAGCAGCCTCTGTATCTCTTCAACAGTAAACACACACACACACACACACACACACACACACACACACACACAAACAAACAGATGAACAACACTTACAGCACTGCTACTATCTCTATGCGATGGCAGAGCAAAAAAAAAAAAAAAAAAAAAGTGCAGAAAAAAATATCTCCATTAATTTTGGTTCTGCAACACGAGATATGAAAATCATATTTAGTCCTTAATGACTGATCCTAATACCTAACAAGTAAAGTAAACAAATCAAATAACCTGTTATTGGTAATATTTTGAAGAACTGTTATTAACCTGTCATTTAGAATCAATTATAACAATTCTAATCATTTACTCAAACTCATATCATCTCAATCCTGTGGGAATTTCTTTCTACTGTGGAATAAAAATGTTTTTTTTTCTTTGTATTTTGTCCATATAATAAAAGTCAATGGGGTCCAATGTTTCTTGGACAATGTTTGGGATGACATGAGGGTGAGCAAATTATCATTTTTTGGTGAACTATCCCTTTAATCTTTAACTACACATTCGTTTTTTTATTTTTAAGAACCATCTCATAAGAGTTTGCTATTCGACTACACCGCATGTTTTAGTTACACTAGTGAGGACAGTGCAATAAAAGGCAGGGTTGTGCATCATTCAGAAATGAAATGAGAATTCCTTTTAGATTTAAAAGCAAACAAGATTTACATTTACATTTAATCACACAGCGGACGCTTTTATCCGAAGCGGCTTGCGAATGAGGAGAACAATAGAAGCAATCAAACCAACAATAGGGCAACAAATATAAGTCCCAGTTATTGAAGCACAGCAAACCAAGCAAGATTATTTTATTTTTTAAATGAATAAATAAATATTAAATAGTAAGTGTCAGTATTAATGGGTCAAGCGTTGACAAAAAAAGATGCATCTTGACCTGCCTAGTTCCGCCAGCAGGGAACAGTGCCGGTAAAGGTCAGTGAAAGTGATTTTGTGTCTCTTTGGGATGATGGCTCCACAACACACATTCACTCGCAGAACGCAAGCTTCTGGAGGCCACATATACGGTTGTTCTGTAGGCAGTCATCAGTGCCTTGAATTTGATGCGAGCGACTATTGGAAACCAGTGCAAATTGACGAAGAGAGGTGTGACGGCTCGTTAGAGATCACTCTCACTGCTGCATTCTGGGTAAGTGTCGGAGGTTTTGACAGTGATGCTGGAAGGCCTGCCAAGAGAGCATTACAATAGTTCAGTATGGATAGAACAAGAGCTTGGACAAGGAGTTGTGTAGCATGTCCGATAGGAAGGGCCTGTGCTCGGTTGGATAAAGCACCTTAAGTTTTTCCCGTAAGTATGAGACTTAAGGCATGATTTCCCCTCAGCTAAGGGAATGATTTAAGGGTGTTGCATATAATCCTTTAAACGGTTCTCTTGGGTAAGGGTTAAGTGTTTCACGTCAGCGAACCAGGTTTTGCCGTTATAAAATTCGATTGCTACCATGGTCATGTTATTTGTTATTACTGATAGTGGTTCAGTTTCACAGAAAACAGCATAACATGTATAAAGAAAACAAAAAAGAAAACCAAATATGAAAGAGAAGGACCAGATGAGACAGAAACTCAAATCGATAGTTTACTCAAAATTGAAAATTCTGTCATCATACTCAGAGAAGTTCGAGCAATGTGGTCTTGTGAAGTTTAACTGATCATCAATCACAAATCCAAGGTTCTTGGCTGTGCTGGAAGGAGTTATGGTTAACAAACTTACCTGAATGGAGAAGTTGTGATAAAGGGTTGGGTTTGGCCGAGACCATGAGCAATTTTGTCTTTGCAAGGTTGAGTTGAAGGTGGTGGTCCTTCATCCAGCAAGAAATGTCTGTCTGTCGGGCCGAGATGCGAGAAGCTAACATCAGATCATCTGGCTGGAATGAGAGGTAGAGTTGTGTGTCGTCAGCATAAAGCAGTGATAGGAAAATCAATGTTTCTGAATGACTGTAGTCTTGGAATTAAGCCTTTTTCCCCCGTTATTATTTGATTCACAGAACCAGACACCAGATATCTTGCCAAGAAAAATCTTTATTCGTCAGCATAGGAGAGAAACTTGAGAAGATGTTGTATTCGTGCCAGGTCTATGTGTTCCAGATGTTTCTCTGCCATAGTACAGTAAGATTGAGCTTATATACACCACTGAGGGACTTTCAACTTCCTTGTAAGGTAGAAAAACATGTTGCTTATGTTTAATAAGTGGATGTGCATTTATGTTTAATAAATGGAATGTATACCTCTTGCTTACACATGGTACAATCCACTTTCCATATTAAGAAACTATTTCTCAGTGTATACATTTGTGGTACATTTGCATCAGTTGAAAAACATTCCTGTCCTTGTAAAAACATGCCAATTGTAAACATTGAATTTATCATCATCTCTGCTCAGTGAACGTTGCATTGCACACATACCTCTAAGCAAAATATATAACTCTCCTAGCTCCCCTCCTTATGTCTAAAATATGATCCTTAAACACACGTGTCCATGCAATCTATAGTCTAACTCATGCATTTTAAACTTCATAAGATAATACAACTGATTATGAATACTAATAAAGAATAATAATACAGATACATAATATTAAATAATGAAATAAATAATATTAAAAGATGACATTTTAGTCTTCAATGACCCTAATGATGATATGTAGATTGAGAAGAGAAGAGGTCCCAGCACTGAGCCCTGAGGCACTCCAGTAGCTTGATGTGTTACATACACACCGCACAAATCCAATGAGTGGCAGAAGAGCTGCTACATGACTGGATTTAATGGGGGAAACTGCGAAAACGCGAGTAAAACAAACGATTATTAGTTTGGCCTCGATATATGGTTCCTTACAACTTACCAAAGATCCAGTGATCCGTGGATATTGACATGCAGCAGGAATCGTGTTTCCTGACATTTATATGAGCCTGATTTCGATGGCGGGGAAATACATAAAGCAAAATTTCCTGTGAACACTTTATATAAATACAATATAGGTCTAAATCCATATGATCATTTATATCAATGTTATACTATCATCCAGCCTTAAAACTTGTATATACATTTTTATCAGTGTTTATTTAAAAACATCCAATTATGCAGAATATGCAATGGTAAATATTTAATTGAGGAGTTGTCAATGCAATAAATAGTGTATGATTTTACCCCTATATTCAGCATATTGACACAAAATGATAACTGTAAATCAACCTTTCTCTGCCTGGATCCAGTTGTGTCTGTGATTTGCAGCGATGCATTTGCTTCTCTGCTCTGTAGCTTTCAGCAGTCTGCCTCAATTTTTACCTCAAGATTTATGCAGTCAATCTCAAAGCTCTTTCCCTTTTTAGATGTGTTTTGTGTGTTTTTCTCTGCATTCACACTGAAAACCAGTGCTTTAAAAAAAAGCTTTAAAATCCCTTGATGTTACAGTCAGAAAGAACAATAAAACGAACACAATAGATAAAGTCGATGCATTCAAAAATCTGTCAGAATGCAATTACCTGTTGGAGTCAATCACTATAACAAACATTAATGTAAACTTTATTAGTGTAAACCTGTGGTCAGATTTGTCTTTCAGGTCAACTAGAGTCATGGTGGATCAACAGAATCTTACCAAAGTCCCTTTAAGGCAAATCATTTATCAGTGATGCCATGACTTTAACAATTGGCAATTGGCTCTTTTATTTAGAAAGCGGGACTTATTCCACCTTATTGCACATTGCACATTCTTAATAATATGAGTGCACCTTTTTTGTACATCTAACGTGTTTGATCTTATTGAGAAAGTTAGTTAAACTGGTGACATGGAGGTGTTGTGTTGATGGAAGAAAGGACAGATGGCACAATACAAGTGTTTGGGAAACCTATTAGGAATTATTATGAAATGAAACAATAAAGACATGAACACATCTGCACTTTTATTGTTGTTCATAAACACGCAAGATTATATGGACACTTCCAGCAACGCTTCATTTACTCAAGAGATCAATGAGCATCATAACAGGATTATGACCAGCTAAGGCACCATTTGATTAATACTAAATTAGTCCAGTTAAATGCCAAATAAACCTAATGTGCTCAAGCAGGGTTTCTAGTATGAGCATTAGCTGTAGATCTGCTGGACATGTAAAGTCTCCGAGCTTCTGGATGTGTTTGAGTGCTGGAGATGTGCTGTAATTAATGTGGAGATCTTCCCATATGGAGTGTCTGAGGGATTGTGGGGATTGTAGGGAACGGGCATTTCTCAAGCCAGGCTTAGTTTGGCGTTTGGGATCACGCTTGATTTGAGCCGTCGAACGCTGGAACAGATGCTTTCCCGCCAGATCCCCCTTGCACTCTTGATACTCTCTCAGAGGTGAAATTTCAATGCATAAGCTTCCAGAATTCAGCAAAAACGCTCCAATGGAGTGCAATTTATATATATATATATATTTTACAGTCAAACCAAAAATTATTCAGACCCCAGATATAATTTTTTATATTTTTTTACTAGTGGGTGCAGGACACTATAGATCATTTATGTAAGTGAGAAGAGCAAAATAAAGTAAACTGTGGCATATTATACCCCAAAATTCTTCATTCAGTGACTACCAGTAAAATTTATAAACATTCGGGACCAAAAATGACTCCGACACTTTGACCTGATCATGTGTTGCTGAAGTGTTTTTTATTTAATTGCTAATGCAACCTTTTTACACCACAGACTGAACAAAATTAAGCATAACTTGGTAATTGGTTGAGCTAAACTGGTATTATCTAATTGTGTAGTTAAATTTTTTTTTTCACTCCTCTGTCAGAAATCTTGCGAGGAGCACTGGTCGAGGCAAATTTATGGTGAAATTATTGTCTTTCCACTTCCGTATTATGGCCCCAAAAGTGCTCACTGGAACATTCAGAAGCTTAGAATGGTGCCTATAACCAATGCCATCATTATGTGTTGGAACGATTAGGTTGCGAAGGTCTTGAGACAGCTCTTGCTTTTACCCATCATGAGATGTGTCTTGTGTGACACCTTGGCAATGAGACCTTTTTGTAGGCCATCATTTGGGACTGAACCAGCTGTTATTAATTTCCACTGACAGCGGGCTGGATTGCTTTTTAATTACTGTAAGTTTTCAGCAGTTGTCTTTTTGCGCCTCCCTTTCTTCACGTGTTCAATACTTTTTCCCTGTGTCATTTCACATTATTACACATAACTTAATTTCTGAACTTATTTTTGTTTGTTTCTTTGTATGTATGGCTTACTTGGGTTGTTACCAACATCTGGTGAACATTTCATGTCAATAGCACCTTTGGAAATATATTTACTGAGAAAAATGATGACGTGTTCAATACATATTTCTCCCGCTGTAATTCATTTGTGAGACAGTCTAACAGAAGGATGGACAAAACCAGTGAAATATCAACTGATTTGATAACTCTGAGTTCTTGTCATATTTTATTACCATTTTCTAAACTATATTGAATAAACTGCTAATGTGAGAAATGTTGAAGGCGTCTGAATATATTTTGGTTTGACTGTAAATGCAGCTGTATTCTTGCCAAAACTTGTTTGCAAAATCTGGGTTTGTGTATGCCTTGTGCAAGTGATACTCTCACATTTACCGAAACAGAAAGACGGATGTTAGACACAGGATTCGCGTGGTGTCCGTTGTGCTGATGGTTTTGATCTGCATAAAGACAAAGTCTGGGGTCATTTTAAAAAGAAATTGATTGTTTTATTCAGCAAGGTGGATGCATTCAATTGATCAAAAGTGACACTTATAAGTTACAAAAGTTTCTATTTCAAATAAATGCTGTTCGTTTGAACTTTCTAATTCTAATTTTGAATTTGAAATTTTGAAAACATTCCATTTAAATTTAAACTGCCATTCTGCAGGACGTCAGGCTTTGAACATCAAAGTAACAACACCATCTTGCATTGGCAAAAACTGCTCACAATATTTTGTAATATTTCCATTGAACCAGTAAATTTTTATTATTTTTTTATTATTTTTTTATGTGTTTATATTTTGTATGCTGCATGGTTTCTTTTTATGGTTTCTTTTTATATCCTCAATGTTTTATTGTGCAGCACTTTAGTGCAACTTTTTTTTTGGTTGGTTTTAAATGTGCTATAGAAATAGATTTTGACTTGGCTTGATGTGTCACAGGAAGAATCCAGATCTCTGAGGCTCCGCTCCTCCCTCAGTTGCATTGTAAATAATGATGTGGGGAAATTAATGCTTTGAACTCGTCTTTCCACTTGGCTTGTGCAGCAGCCTGTCGTTCCTTCTAAATGTGTTCGCATGCCTTCTCTTTCCTCTGCCTCACTCTGACAAGTTAGTTTGAGTTTAGCACTTCCAGGCATGACGTGTCGAGCTCAGAGCTTCCCTTCGCTGTCGCCGTGAGTCAGACTCGCTTTTCAGCCCAGATATTTTCCATCTCATGACATCATGCCCTGAGCCTGCACACACACACACACACACACACACACACACACACACACACACACACACACACACACACACACTCGACGTCTATAATGACTTTGTCCCCTAACACCCGTGCGTGGCAAGGTCAGGAAGGTTGTTAATGCAGTGCACGCCTCCGGTTTGCTCGTATAGTCATCATATGCGAGACTCCGTTGAGGTGAATGCTGTTGAACTCTAGGAAACTGACTGAGCTTATGTGTGTGTAGATGCATGCAAGTGCAGTTTGAGTAACAAGTTGGGCTGTCACAATATATCATGTCACAATATATCGCAATACAAAAATGCAACGATATGTGTTGTAGATAGTGACAATATGTGTCATGGATAGTTCACCCAAAATAAAAATTACTGTGAGATTAAAAAATTCAAGTTTTCATAGTTTTAGTGTCAGTACTACATTAAGCTACTATGTATAATGTTGAATATAATGTATAATAATGCAGTGGGGGAATATTTGTGGGGTCCTGATAATGTCAAATGTCTGATGTTACCAGTAAAAAGTGGCCTACATTATTTTAAATAGTCAGTGAAAGTAGATATTCATCTAAAATAATTCAGTATTTTCATCTTCAGAATCATGAATATTGTTATTCTGGTGTCTCTATTGTCCTGTGCTTTGGGTTTCCAGCACCAAGTCTAAGTCTATTCATTTACACACACAATGTAAAACCAAATTTAGCATTTTAATCAACAGTACATTTTTTGTTAACCTTTAATCATATGTCTGGGAGTATCGCAATAATATCGTATCGTGAGTTCAGTATCGAATCGTGACATGAGGACATCGTTACACCCCTAGAAACAAGTGTTTTCTCCTGCTTTTTAAATGTTGATAAGTTTATTTATTTTGGCCTCTGTCATACGGTTAGTCACCATAGTTGCATTCAGGATTGTTTCTCCCTTCTGTTTGTTTCTGACCCATCGGTTGAGACGCTCTGCTTTTAAAACATTTAGAGACAGCCGTCATCATCTGTGAGACTGTCACATTCACTGACCTTTAAATGTGCAATAACATGCATGCTGTGATTCTTCATGCTCTCGCAATCTCTCTGTCGAATCATTCGTCAAGTCCAGTGAGTTTCCTCACATTATTCTCAGCGGTATGACAGAAATCAGCGGAAATCACCATTCTTTCTTTCTTTCTCTCTTTCTCTCTCTCTCTCTCCAGAAAACCCTCTTGCCTGCCTGCACTGAAGAGGAGATCTTTGCTCATTTGGGTTTGGAGTATATTGAACCCTGGCAAAGAAATGCCTAGTTTCCCTGCGATTCAGCGTGGGTCTTCAGAGCGACGCTGATTCACACACTCGAACGCCCGCTGTGTGATTTGACCAGCCAGCGTGAGGATTGTTATTGTGTTATTTTTAAAGCATCTGTTTACCAGTCGTATTCGTACTCACTTAAACATGTCTGAGTGTTCCCATGCATTAGTGCGAATATATCACAGCAAATGTCATTTGTTTGCAAGAAAGATGCACAAGCATACATTTTAAGCTTTAATTTCTGTACACTGTCAGAATTAGGGGTAGAGTAGGAGTCCATTTCTGTCCCCCAAGGTATAATCTATACTAACGTACCCCATAGGGCTTATTATTGGATCTCAAGGTAGATATATGTACCTTTTTGAGGGTCAAAAAGCATTAAAAGGCACATATACCATTTCTTTTAAAGGTTAAGGTACAATATTGTACAGCCCCAGTGACAAGCCATTGTACCCCTAAAGGTACAATGATGTACTTTATTTTTATTTTCTGATAGTGTAGCGCCAAGCAAAACTGCAAAAAAAAAAAAAAAGATTGTTTCCAAACAGGTTTCCCTAAAGCATCTTTAAAATCACCTACTTTTCATAATTTAATCCATTTTTGAGGGATAAAATAAAAGTCCTGCTCTACATTGTTTCTTATTGAATAACACTTGTTTGCGGTCAATATGATTCTTTAAAATGTTTTTGAACTTCTGATGTTTCTTCTGCTCACCATAGCTGCATTTCTTTGATCAAAAATACTGTGAAAAACAGTGAAATATTATTAGAATTTAAAACAGCAGTTTATACAGTAAAGTGTAATTTATTCCTGTGATCAAAGCTGAATGTTCAGCATCATTACTCCAGTCTTCAGTGTCACATGATCCTTCAGAAATCACTCTAATATGAGGATTTGATGATCAAGAAACATTCATTATTATTATCAATGTTGAAAACAGTTCATATTTTTTTTGGAAACTGTGATACATTTTATTTTTCAGGATTCTTTGATGAATATAAAGTTCAAAAGACCAGCATTTATTTGAAATAGAATCTTTTGTAACATTATAAATGTCACTTTTGATCAATTTAACGTGTCCTTGCTGAATAAAATTATTATTATTTTATCTGACTGACCCCAAACTTTTAAACAGAAATATATGTAAAATTATTATTAAAAGTAAAATAAGTTGCAAACGTTTTCTTTAAGCTGTAGTCTGGCTAATTCTCTTCATATAATTAGATGATAATTATTCATCTTTTCTTTCTCTTAGTCTCTCTAACATTAGTTTAGTTATAGAGTTACATGATGTTACATCAGAGCAACTTTTTAATAGTCATTCATTAATAGACCTTTTGAACATTCATGAATGTTAATCAAAATATGATTTAAATTAGTAGAAATAATCATGGGTTGGCTGTATATTTAAATAACTCAAAGTTGATTAATTATAAGGGAAATTATGTAAAGATGTTGGCACCGCACATTTAATTTAGTGAGCACTATATGATATTTAAACACTCATTATGTTTGTTTTGATCTCAGTGAGACTTTATTGCATGCACACCTCTTCATCATGTTATATTTGTTATTGAAGTTAAAGTGTCGACCTGGCGATGTCTTGAGGAAGATCGCAGGGTCCAGATCTTCCTATTTCAGGATCTAGAACAGCTCAGGCGTTTCCAGGACTCGACCCGAGGGCCTTTCTTTCTCTCTCTCGCCCTCTTTTTATCTCTGACCCTTTCCAAAAAACACACAGCAGAACCACAGAGCATCATTCCTGTGAACCGGACTCAACCGGCTCGAGCATTCAAACTGGGTTAGCTACTGTTGTGTTGGCATTAAATTACTTTACAATGAATTGTACAGCCCACAGCAACACCACAATCCCCACCAGACTCTGCGGTGCTGTGTTTTAGAAGAGCAATCATCCCTCACAAAAGCTCATTCAATTCTGACTTTGTTAGTTAACTGTTTCCCCGCCATTGACGGAACTTTCCGTGTTTCCACTGTTATACGATAGGGGGCGCTGTTACAAATATTCTGAAAGAGTGCAGAATCTCCCGATCAAAACACAGGAGAAGAAGATGCAGAAACCAGAGATGACGCACATGTAAAATAACGCGATCATCAACATTAAACAACATGTAAATAAAAATGTTATGGATGAAATGTCGATCCAGGACAGTGTACAGAACTGTGAAGCTTTAGGGGTGTTGATGGACTTGATCTACTCCATCTGTGTTTTAATCATCATTCTGAATCTGGTCCGGACAAAGTCTGACAGAAACACGATTTTGCGAAATTTGGCTTTTTTGGGAAAATTAGCTCAAAATGTTGCTTTTTTTTAGGAAAATTATCCACATTCAAGGTTGATTCAAAATAATGCATGAAGCTATAATAAAATTTTCATGCAACAAAATATTCTCAGGGGCATGAAAGTTCAGTGAAAATGATCAGAAATGCTGGCGCTGGCTTGCAACTAAAAAAAACACACTGGCAGGGAAAGTTAATAATAAATTATGCCATTATTGTTTTCGAGTGCAGAAACCTGACCTTAATTTATGTATGACTGAAAAATATGCATCACAATAAGTTTATTAGTTAATGTTAAAACTGTAATCCAAATGCATGGACATTTGATATTGATTCAAGTGCATGGAGCTTAAATTTAAGCATAAATATTTGTGATTCAAACCCTTTTGAGACTTTAACATCTAAACTCTATTTACCTCGTATAATACATTTCTGGTCCAATTTATCAGTGCAAAAAAACAAACAAGCATTTTTTATGGGACTTTCTTCTCACCATCATCAATGAACTCAAAATTGCCGGTTGGTTCGGTTCGGTTCACGGCTTTGAACGTTTTTAAAATGCCTTTGGAGAAAATAAATGGGAAAATACTTCCGGAACCAAAGCTGATTGAAAAGTGATTGATTGCTGATCCGCTCTTTTGCTTTTGGTGCCGCTTGTGATGCAGGAATTATTTAGGATAATAGGATTTATTTTGCTTTGTTTTAACAGTGTTTTACTATGATGCTGGTGTAGAAAGTAAGAATATGCCGCATCCGTTTGGACTGTGTCTGTGTGAGCAAATGCATCTGCTTATTATCTGGACGTGATTGTGTGGACGCTGTTTCAGGCTGGCAGGGATTTTACTGTGGAGGATGTTTCATATTTGTTTTGAATATTTATTTGTCTTGAAAATGATTAGAACTCTAGCTTTGCAAATGCTAATCAAGTCTCCGTGTGTTTATGAGCATTAATATTGCATGCTGTAATTTCAATGAGGTTCATTTTTGTAGTTTCTCAAAGCTTTTTTTTTTTTGGAGTTTAAGTCTTAATAAAAGTTGATTTTTGAAAATGCTTTCGGCACATTGAAACTTTAAAAACTTTAGTGTGCTGACAATGAACTTCTGCTCTGTTCTGTTCCGTCTGGTTTTAATAAAAGACACTTTGCTGGGAGCAAGAATCATTTCAGTCTTAAAGAGACAGTTCACCCAAAAATACACATTCTGTCATCATTCACTCGCTTCATGTTTCTCAAACCTACATGACTTTCTTTAGCAAAATCTTTGCTTTATTCTTAATTTGAAATATTATTATTTAAAATACTCATATTTAATATAATGTAATCATATAAAATATTAATAATAAATATCTGATTTGAATGAGCAAAAGCCACATATTTCAGTCATAATCTTCCCATTGGCTGAAACTCAAATCTCACTTGCATTTGCATATTTAAATATGAAGCAATGCTGTAGATTAGAAGGTAAAAATACACCAAATGTCATTGGTTCTCATGTTTTCACAATAACCAATCACAGCATCTAAATCCCTCCCTGATAGTTAGTAAAAAATACAATGTAAACAGATGCAAACTTCATCAACTAAGATTTATAAATGCTTTAGAAGTATTTTTCATTCTTAGTTTAACTAGTTAACAATTTACCTTATTGTACCTTTTTTACATGCTGACCGTGTTTTAATTTTCAATTTTCAACTATTCCTTTGATGGGCTTGTATATAAAGAAGGTCTGTTTGCAGTGAAGAACTGATGCTGAACACAATGAGGAAACTGCAGAGATTCAGCATCTGCTCAATATACACACATTTCAACCAGCGACGCAGAAAGAGACACTTCTGAATAAGTCAAATTGAGGTAAAGGTACCTAAAGGTAATAGCAAATTTATTGCATTTACCTAGGTTTGAATATTATTTCATGCTGTAACTAATACTGAATATTATGTAGATCTATTATTTACATCAAATTCATGCTTTAACAGTATAGAGTAATCATCTCAGGTTTCATCAGTCCAGTCTGTCTGTATAATGGCTCGCAACCAGGGTCTAAAACTAACGTTTTGCTACACCTGCTAATAAATATTACCGGTCATAAATATTTTAGTTTAGAAACATAGTTACAAAAGTAATTCAGTCAAGATCAGTGAGCGATTGTTCTTTGTCTTTTGCTTTATTTGATTATCATTAAAAGCAGCAGGAATATTAGGCTGCTGTCCCTTTAAGAGCTAATGCACAGATCCAATACACTGATACACATGCGTTTTATTTCTCAACTGTTTACGTTAGAGTTGTCAAAAAGTACTGACTTCGGTAGCAGTCGGTACTGAAGTTTTAAAAATGTGACTCTTTGATTGGAATCATAAACGCCTCTGATTGGCCGTTGTACTCACACGCTCATCGGATATGTCTGTGATTGGCTACAATGATCAGCGCTTCAAAAACATTTTGTAAATATACATCAGTGACGCTCTTCACCGAGCGCTTGCACAGATACTGTAACGCTCACCAGCTGGAGTGCCCTTGAGAGCCACCAGAGGGCACTCCACAACTGACTATTGTCATTCCCTCATAAACTACATATCCCATAAGTCTCTGCCTGGACTCATTAGCACTCATTGTTTTCACCTGTGTCTCATCTTCTTGTTTGCGCACCCCATATAAGCCCGGTTCTTTCTATCATTCCCTGTGAAGCCTTGTTTAGTGTCACACTGCAATTCCAAGTATCTCCTGGTTTCCTTTATCTTGGTTTTTGAGCTTCTGTCCGGTTTCCTTGGTTTCCTCTGTTTTTGCCCCTTTGCCCCTGTTATTGTTTGGACTGATTACCTGGGGGCTGTTCCATAAACCAAGATTAGAGTATAAGCCAGGCTTATTTCGATTAGTCAGGCTTATTTTTGGTAGATTCGGTTTCATAAAGCAAACTTAAAATAGTTCAAACTCAGTTACCCTGGCAACTTATGCTGGGAAACTAGCCTGGTTAGTCCAAAAATAAATACACAGTATACAGAAAATCAACTTAAATAAGGCTACAATGATAAATTAGACAATAGACCTATATATATAGATAGATAGATAGGCCTAAATACAATATATATATTACAGGTTTTTTTACTGGCTGAATGTTTTGTGCCCATTTAATTAGATTGTTTTAAAGATTTATGAATACATTTCTCTCTGGTTTTGTTTGGCAGCTGTAGTACATGTTTATGATTATTAGAAGAACATTAGAACACAATCTGAAAAAAGCTTTGTAAAGCAGAAGTTAAAATCACAAAATTAAAAATAAATAATTACAAAAGCAGAGAATAAATTTTAACTGGTAAGATGAATCTGAGCTTAGTAATTGACAGTATATTAGCCTACATTTGATTTACCCCATTACAATAGTCCCTTTACAGTTATTGCTATCATAAAAATACACACAGGTTTAAAATTCTAAATAAGGCACATCTAATGTCCAAATAACAAATATTTTAGTATATATATATATATATATATATATATATATATATATATATATATATATATATATATATATATATATATATATATATAATGTACTTTATTATGTCTTTCAATTCAAACACATTTAACACAATTATACAAATTGACAGTTCCTTTAAAGACATCATATTTTCCCCCAATAAATATTCCTTATTTTTCCTTATACTTTTTTTTCTTTTGTGATAATACCCACCAACACATAGCCTAAAAACACACATGATTAGAACAATAACCAAAAAGTACATAGACACTTTTACATATGATTTAAGGGGGAAAAGACAAAAAACAATAAATAAATAAATAGTAATAAAAATTTAACATTAACATATTTATATCAAACTCTTATAATGACACATAATTCCTAATAGTTATTCAAGTAATATTATTTGAATATCAAATATTCAATATTAAATAAGTAAATAAATAAAATAACAAATAACTAGAAATAAAAGGGAGGGAGGGTTATATAAAAATGTAGTTAATGTAGGCTAATATATATTCCTTTATTTTATGGAATATTCTTTGATTTTACAGTTGCACATATCTTTTCAAAATGTATACATTTGCTCTTAATTTAATGTTATCCTTTCCATAATGTACTTTAGAAACTAAATCTACTTTAAAACTGGGGATTCTTGCTTTCTCCAAAAAAATATTGCATTAAAAGCTGTAATTCTCAGCATTCTAAATAAGTATACATCATCTTTATTAAGTAGCATAGCTCCTATACACAGAACTATATTTTGTATCTTTATATATTTAGTTTCTTAAAAAAAATCTTCCCTGAATTATAGGCTACTTCACTGAAGTACTTCTGTTCGCTAGAAGTTCACTGCAACTTATCCAACATCCTAAAGATAAATTATTATAATGTTATAAAATATCGCATATTAATTTTCCAAGCAAAATGTATATTTTAGTCAGAATTATTGCGCTCCTATTTGGCGCGCATGCGCGCAGCAGCGCTCATTCAATATGAAAATTATGCAAAATGGATACATTTGCATGACTTTCGAACATTTACAGATGGAGAATATAACTGTAAAATGTCAGTTTTGAACTAGGGGGGGGGGGGGACATGTCACAAACGCATAAAACAGCACAAAATATACGCTGTTTGATGGTGGATCGATTTGATCCACGATCGACCTCTAGGTCTGCTTAAGAAACGCGTGCACACGCAATTATCTAGACTAGATAAACCTGGATCAAATTAGTGAGATTGCGTGAGCTTCAATTACCTTTTATGGAACCACTTTAGCCCCAACTCATTTGTTAGGCTCATTCAAGTCCGGTTTTGGAGTTTAATCCCCGCTTTTCTAAGCGGCTTTTATGGAAGAGCCCCCTGATGTTTATGACATTTGCCTGTTTTCGGCTACGAATGTGGATCACCCTTTCAATAAATGAGGTTTAATTTAACAAAGTTCGGGAGGAGCAGGTTCAGATAATTAACCAAATTATGCACAGCTGGAGATTAATCAGTAATCAACTCAATGACAGAGTATAAATTCACAGCAGACCTATCTCTGTTCATTGAAAGTTTGTCAGCATCCCCCCTCCACCCCATCTCCTCACTTCCAGTTCCATCTACACTTACCAACTGGGGGGAGTACTCTGGATCCGGGCCTAACTCCGAGCTTGGAGCCCTCCCCCCGGACAGCACGCCAAATACGCATAAACTTATTGTATTAATTATATGTAGATGTGAACTCGTTGTCACGAACCACACCGAACAGAAGACGGGTAGATCCAAATGCAGTAAGTGAATTTTAATGGGGAAATCCGTACTCAAAATCCAGTCCAGGCAGGGGTCATAATCCAAACAAGCAATCCAAACAATGAGACACAAAGACAGGAACAGGCAGGAACAGAATACAGAAGTGGTGTGATATCTTACACAGGTAACAGACTTCGGAAGTGGTGGACATTAAGCAAGGACTCCGTGACAAACACTGAAACAACCAGGGTATATATACACACACAGAACTAACAATGAAACAGGGAACAGCTGGGAACAATGATGACATGGAACAGCTGAACACAATGAACACTCAGTGACAGACAGGAATTGTGGGGAATGCAGTTCATGAATGTGGATGACACCGTGGGGAAGAGGACCTCTAGTGGACACCAGGAATACACAAACCAGACACTGTGACATAACCCCCCCTCTACGGAGCGGCTACCAGACGCTCCAAGAACACACTACAAAACAAAACAAAAAGTCCAGGAAGGAGGTGGACTGGTGGAGGATCAGGGGGAGGGATGGGGGGCCAGGTCCATGAAGGGGAACAGAAACAGGAGGTGATGACTTAGCCGGGGGCCAGGGCAAAGCAGACGGCCCCTCGGGCGGCCATGGCGAAGACGACCCATCGGGCGGCCAGGGCGGAGACAACAGTCCATCGGGCGGCCAGGGCGGAGACTTTCCCTTGGGCGGCCAGGGCGGAGACAACAGTCCATCGGGCGGCCAGGGCGGAGAAAACCCCTCGGGCGGCCACAGCGGTGAAGACCCCTCGGGCGGCCAGGGCGGAGACTTTCCCTCGGGTGGCCAGGGCGGAGACAACAGTCCATCGGGCGGCCAGGGCAGAGAAAACCCCTCGGGCGGCCACGGCGGTGAAGACCCCTCGGGCGGCCAGGGCGGTGAAGACCCCTCGGGCGGCCAGGGCGGAGACTTTCCCTCGGGCGGCCAGGGCGGAGACAACAGTCCATCGGGCGGCCAGGGCGGAGAAAACCCCTCGGGCGGCCACGGCGGTGAAGACCCCTCGGGCGGCCAGGGCGGTGAAGACCCCTCGGGCGGCCAGGGCGGAGACTTTCCCTCGGGCGGCCAGGGCGGTGAAGACCCCTCGGGCGGCCACGGCGCAGGAACTGGAACAGACACCAATGGCTCAGGAACTGGAACTGGCACCAACGGCTCAGGCACTGGAACTGGCACTGGAACTGGTACCACCCGCTCAGGCACTGGAACTGGCTCCACCGGCTCAGGCACTGGAACTACTGGAACTGGCACCACCGGCTCAGGCACTGGAACTGGCACCACCGGCTCAGGCACTGGAACTGGCACCACCGGCTCAGGCACTGGAACTGGCACCACCGGCTCAGGCACTGGAACTGGCACCACAGGCTCAGGTTCAGGAACAGACACAGACACAAACACAGACACAGACACAGGCTCAGGAACAGACACAGGCTCAGGAACAGACACAGGCTCAGGAACAGACACAGGCTCAGGAACAGACACAGGCTCAGGAACAGACACAGGCTCAGGAACAGACACAGGCTCAGGAACAGACACAGGCTCAGGAACAGACACAGGCTCAGGAACAGACACAGGCTCAGGAACAGACACAGGCTCAGGAACAGACACAGGCTCAGGAACAGACACAGGCTCAGGAACAGACACTGGCTCCGGCTCAGGAACAGACACCGGCTCCGGCTCAGGAACAGACACCGGCTCCGGCTCAGGAACAGACACCGGCTCCGGCTCAGGAACAGACACCGGCTCCGGCTCAGGAACAGACACCGGCTCCGGCTCAGGAACAGACACCGGCTCCGGCTCAGGAACAGACACCGGCTCCGGCTCAGGAACAGACACCGGCTCTGGCTCAGGAACAGACACAGGCTCAGGAACAGACACAGGCTCAGGAACAGACACAGGCTCAGGAACAGACACCGGCTCCGGCTCAGGAACAGACACCGGCTCCGGCTCAGGAACAGACACCGGCTCCGGCTCAGGAACAGACACCGGCTCCGGCTCAGGAACAGACACCGGCTCCGGCTCAGGAACAGACACCGGCTCCGGCTCAGGAACAGACACCGGCTCCGGCTCAGGAACAGACACCGGCTCCGGCTCAGGAACAGACACCGGCTCCGGCTCAGGAACAGACACCGGCTCAGGAACAGACACCGGCTCAGGAACAGACACCGGCTCCGGCTCAGGAACAGACACCGGCTCCGGCTCAGGAACAGACACTGGCTCCGGCTCGGCAGCGGCCATCTTGTCCAAAGACCCAGGCTCGGCGGTGGCCATCTTGTCCGAAGACACAGGCTCGGAAAATGTGACGTGAACAGGCTCGGCGCCGGCCATCTTGTCCGAAGACACAGGCTCGGCGGCGGCCATCTTGTCCGAAGACACAGGCTCGGCGGCGGCCATCTTGTCCCCTCTCCGTCCGCGACGGCGAGACGGTGGCACCACTTGATCCTCCACCATCCCAGAGTCGAAGGGGGGCCATGGTGGAGAGCGGTGCTGGACTCCCCCTCGACCCACCAGTCCTCCGCGACCTCCACGGGTCCCACGGAAAACTACCAGGCTGGTTCCCCTAAACAAATCTCTCCTCTCCCGCTCGGCGGCCGGGGAAGAGAAGCCCGAAAACATACCGCTGGATCCTTCTGTGACAGAGTCCTTCTGTCACGAACCACACCGAACAGAAGACAGGTAGATCCAAATGCAGTAAGTGAATTTTAATGGGGAAATCCGTACTCAAAATCCAGTCCAGGCAGGGGTCATAATCCAAACAAGCAATCCAAACAATGAGACACAAAGACAGGAACAGGCAGGAACAGAATACAGAAGTGGTGTGATATCTTACACAGGTAACAGACTTCGGAAGTGGTGGACATTAAGCAAGGACTCCGTGACAAACACTGAAACAACCAGGGTATATATACACACACAGAACTAACAATGAAACAGGGAACAGCTGGGAACAATGATGACATGGAACAGCTGAACACAATGAACACTCAGTGACAGACAGGAATTGTGGGGAATGCAGTTCATGAATGTGGATGACACCGTGGGGAAGAGGACCTCTAGTGGACACCAGGAATACACAAACCAGACACTGTGACACTCGTGAAAACTGCATTTGGATCCTCAACCTTCGTGACTCGGAGCAGTTCACGACAGATAAACACGGGAGCGTTTGAAAACACTTCTGTGTGCTCTCAAACGCTCCCGTGCGCTGATCATTGTAGCCAATCACAGACATATCCGATGAGCGCATGAGTACAACGGCCAATCAGAGGTGTTCACGAGTCAGTGTTAAATTTCAGTGCTGACTTGCTACCGAAGTCTGTACTTCTTGACAACTCTAGTTTACGCTCAGTCAAGACATAACTGACTGTGTTTACAAGGATACTTGCCAAGACGGACATTTTGACATAATTTTGTTTGAATATGTCTGTTCGAGTGCTAGAAGACATGAAAGAGATGCAGATTTCTAGTTGTGAAGTGAGTAACGGATAATGGATTGAGTTCCCTTTCGCATCTTCTTGAGCTTGAATATATAAAATGGCAAGGTTTGAAATTTCGTGATGATGCAGCGCTGTTCAATTTTGCATGTTAGAATTCATAAAAATATTACAGGCGAATCGCGACTGCCACCGTTTCATACACTCGCCAACACCGATTTTTACTCGCATTTTGCGCTTAGCGAGTTATTTAGGCCCTAAATTCGCAGCCATAAACGTTGGTTTAGCTTTAAACGGCGTCTTCTAAGACGGTATTCTGTAAAAATGTCTTTTTTTTTGCATTCTGATTCTGACATCCAAAGCCACAAGACATTTTTCCTCCACTTGCTACCCCTGTTTCTGCCAGAATAGTGCACACGCAGCTGAATGATTTATTGAAACTG
>NC_138241.1:35826065-35836065 GCF_964197995.2 Scardinius erythrophthalmus
AATTGACTAAAACCTAAAATAATCTCTAACTGAAATAAAATATTTAAAAATATATATTTTATTTCAGCTACTTGCCTAGGCAGCATTTCTCATTTTCATTTAGTTGAACTTGTACTAAAACAACTAAATCTAAAACTGAAATAAAATTTAATAAAACTCTATAGACATATTAAACAACAAAACTTAATATGAAATATGAAAAATAAATATGACCAAAACACAACAAAGTTAATAAACTTTAAGTAAATTTAAAATGAAAACAGAAAATACAAATTCAAAATATTTATAAAAACTATAATAGTATCTCAATAATATTAAAATAACTTTCCTTAAAAAAAATAAATAAAATTCCTTTAAAAAAAAAGTACCATACCATAGTACAGTGATGGTAATGCTATGGTATTTTTAAAGTGTCAGGTCAAGTTTACATTATTTAGTAAACTGATTTCCACTTTAAAATATACCATGGTAAATGAAATGTATGTCCAAAACTGTGGTAGAGCCTTGATACCCGATCTTAAAGGGTTAGTTCACCCAAAAATGAAAGTTCTGTCAGTACTCCCTCATGTTGTTCAACCCCGTCAGACTTTCGTTCATCTTCAGAACACAAATTAAGATATTTTTGATTAAATCTGAGAGCTGTCTCACTCCTCCATAGGCTTCTAGGTAATCGATATCTGCCATCCCAGAAAGTTAATAAAGACATCGTTAAAATAGTCCAAGTGACTACAGTGGCTCAACCTTAAGTTGATCAAGCAACGAGAATACTTTTTGTGCGCAAAAATAACGACTTTATTCAACTCTTCATTTTCTTCTGTGTTTCTCTGAGTGAGTTCACGTAGTGTAACAGCGCAGCGCTTCTGGGTTGTACGTCAGAATGGAGGCTCACTATTGGCCAGCATCACACGCATCACACACATGACCAGCGTCGGCCAATAGTGAGCCTCTGTTCTGACGCTTTACACTACGTTACACTGTTAGACTACGTGAACTCACTCAGAGAAACACAGAAGAAAATGAAGAGTTGAATAAAGTTGAAATTTTTTTTTTTTTTTTCGCACAAAAAGTATTCTCGTCACTTGATAAACTTAAGGTTGAGCCACTGTAGTCACTTGGACTATTTTAACGATGTCTTTACTAACTTTCTGGGCCGGAATCTTCAATAACAGAGAAGCTTATGGAGGAGTGAGACATTTCATTATTGGGTGAACTAACCCTTTAATACCATGGTCTATTTTTAAAGTACCACACACAAAAGATATAAGGTACTTCAAATAGTGCTGCATCTCTTGTATTTGTATGAATATGCATTAAGGGGTGTGTCTTCTGTTTCGACCAATCAGCTTCCAGCTCCGGCTGTTCTCAGCAGGTCATGTGTTATATTCCTCCGGCTGGCCTGGATCTGGATGGGATCCTGGGCTCTGTTTAGCAGATGGTCCGGTGTCCTGTGCGAGGAACGGGTCGAGTCTCCCGGGATCACACAGCCTCCGTTAGCTCTCAGCGCACTGAACTCAGGTCACAGTGAAGAGAAACTCAATACATTTAAAGAGAACTGTGGCCTGTAGAGGATCTGGACACAACATTAACATTCAGGCGGCTTGCAGGTCCCTCGCTCACCGTCTGTCCCAGAGAAGATGTGAACGCTCTTCTTCAAGAGCAGATTCCTCACAATCCGAGAGGAAAACACTTTCTTTCAAGCCTGTATGTATCAAAGTATTCTTAAATAATACATTTTGCATTGCATGATCTCATGGATGATCGTAACCACATTTATAAAACATGGATAGATAGATAGATAGATAGATAGATAGATAGATAGATAGATAGATAGATAGATAGATAGATAGATAGATAGATAGATAGATAGATAGATAGATAGATAGATAGATAGATAGATAGATAGATAGATAGATAGATAGATAGAGAATCATCTGAGATTCAGGAGTAACATCTGAGGAGGAACATCTGAGATTCAGGAGGAACATCTGAGATTCAGGAGCAACATCTGAGATTCAGGAGAAACATCTGAGGTTCAGGAGAAACATCTGAGGTTCAGGAGCAACATCTGAGATTCATGAGGAACATCTGAGATTCAGGAGGAACATCTGAGATTCAGGAGCAACATCTGAGATTCAGGAGAAACATCTGAGGTTCAGGAGCAACATCTGAGATTCATGAGGAACATCTGAGATTCAGGAGGAACATCTGAGATTCAGGAGAAACATCTGAGATTCTGGAGCAACATCTGAGATTCAGGAGAAACATCTGAGGTTCAGGAGCAATATCTGAGATTCATGAGGAACATCTGAGATTCAGGAGGAACATCTGAGATTCAGGAGCAACATCTGAGATTCAGGAGAAACATCTGAGGTTCAGGAGCAACATCTGAGATTCATGAGGAACATCTGAGATTCAGGAGGAACATCTGAGATTCAGGAGAAACATCTGAGATTCAGGAGCAACATCTGAGATTCAGGAGCAACATCTGAGATTCAGAAGGAACATCTGAGATTCAGGAAGAACATCTGAGATTCAGGAAGAACATCTGAGATTCAGGATGAACATCTGAGGTTCAGGAGGAACATCTGAGATTCAGGAGGAACATCTGAGATTCAGGAGAAACATCTGAGATTCAGGAGAAACATCTGAGGTTCAGGAGAAACATCTGAGATTCAGGAAGAACATCTGAGATTCAGGATGAACATCTGAGGTTCAGGAGGAACATCTGAGATTCAGGAGGAACATCTGAGGTTAAGGAGCAACATCTGAGATTCAGGAGAAACATCTGAGATTCAGGAGAAACATCTGAGGTTCAGGAGCAACATCTGAGATTCAGGAAGAACATCTGAGATTTAGGAGAAACATCTGAGATTAAGGAGCAACATCTGAGATTCAGGAGGAACATCTGAGATTCAGGAGAAACATCTGAGATTCAGGAGCAACATCTGAGATTCAGGAGCAACATCTGAGATTCAGGACAAACATCTGAAGAGGAACATCTGAGATTCAGGAGCAACATCTGAAGAGGAACATCTGAGATTCAGGAGGAACATTTGAGATTCAGGAGCAACATCTGAGATTCAGGAGAAACATCTGAGATTCGGGAGAAACATCTGAGATTCAGGAGGAACATCTGAGATTCAGGAGAAACATCTGAGATTCAGGAGCAACATCTGAGATTCAGGAGCAACATCTGAGATTCAGGAGGAACATCTGAGATTCAAAAGGAACATCTGAGATTCAGGAGCAACATCTGATATTCAGGAGAAACATCTGAGGAGGAACATCTGAGATTCAGGAGGAACATCTGAGATTCAGGAGCAACATCTGAGGAGGAACATTTGAGATTCAGGAGCAACATCTGAGGAGGAACATCTGAGATTCAGGAGCAACATCTGAGGAGGAACATTTGAGATTCAGGAGCAACATCTGATATTCAGGAGCAACATCTGAGATTCAGGAGCAACATCTGAGATTCAGGAGAAACATCTGAGATTGAGGAGAAACATCTGAGGAGGAACATCTGAGATTCAGGAGCAACATCTGATATTCAGGAGCAACATCTGAGGTTCAGGAGCAACATCTGAGGAGGAACATTTGAGATTCAGGAGCAACATCTGATATTCAGGAGAAACATCTGAGATTCAGGAGCAACATCTGAGGAGGAACATTTGAGATTCAGGAGCAACATCTGATATTCAGGAGAAACATCTGAGATTCGGGAGAAACATCCGAGATTCAGGAGGAACATCTGAGATTCAGGAGCAACATCTGAGATTCAGGAGAAACATCTGAGGAGGAACATCTGAGATTCAGGAGGAACATCTGAGATTCAGGAGCAACATCTGAGGAGGAACATTTGAGATTCAGGAGCAACATCTGAGGAGGAACATCTGAGATTCAGGAGCAACATCTGAGGAGGAACATCTGAGATTCAGGAGCAACATCTGAGGAGGAACATTTGAGATTCAGGAGCAACATCTGATATTCAGGAGCAACATCTGAGGTTCAGGAGCAACATCTGAGATTCAGGAGAAACATCTGAGGAGGAACATCTGAGATTCAGGAGCAACATCTGAGATTCAGGAGCAACATCTGAGGAGGAACATTTGAGATTCAGGAGCAACATCTGAGGAGGAACATTTGAGATTCAGGAGCAACATCTGAGGAGGAATATCTGAGATTCAGGAGCAACATCTGAGGAGGAACATTTGAGTTTCAGGAGCAACATCTGATATTCAGGAGCAACATCTGAGGTTCAGGAGCAACATCTGAGATTCAGGAGCAACATCTGAGATTCAGGAGAAACATCTGAGATTCAGGAGAAACATCTGAGGAGGAACATCTGAGATTCAGGAGGAACATCTGAGATTCAGGAGCAACATCTGATATTCAGGAGCAACATCTGAGGTTCAGGAGCAACATCTGAGATTCAGGAGCAACATCTGAGATTCAGGAGAAACATCTGAGATTCAGGAGAAACATCTGAGGAGGAACATCTGAGATTCAGGAGAAACATCTGAGATTCAGGAGCAACATCTGAGATTCAGGAGAAACATCTGAGGAGGAACATCTGAGATTCAGGAGAAACATCTGAGATTCAGGAGCAACATCTGAGATTCAGGAGAAACATCTTAGATTCAGAAGGAACATCTTGAGTAGGAAAATCTGAGATTCAGGAGGAACATCTGAGATTCAGGAACAACATCTGAGGAGGAACATCTGAGATTCAGGAGAAACATCTGAGATTCAGGAGAAACATCTGAGATTCAGGAGGAACATCTGAGGAGGAACATCTGAGATTCAGGAGGAACATCTGAGATTCAGGAGAAACATCTGAGATTCAGGAGCAACATCTGAGATTCAGGAGAAACATCTGAGATTCAGGAGAAACAAGGTTCAAGATGTTCAAGGTTCAAGGAGTCTTTATTATCCCCGAGGGTTAATTCGTAGTGCAGCAGCATGTGACATAAATGACATAAATAACACACAAATTATACAAACATCTGAGATTCAGGAGGAACATCTGAGGAGGAACATCTGAGATTCAGGAGGAACATCTGAGATTCAGGAGGAACATCTGAGAAGGAACATCTGAGATTCAGGAGGAACATCTGAGATTCAGGAGGAACATCTGAGAAGGAACATCTGAGATTCAGGAGGAACATCTGAGGAGGAACATCTGAGATTCAGGAGCAACATCTGAGGAGGAACATCTGAGATTCAGGAGGAACATCTGAGGAGGAACATCTGAGATTCAGGAGGAACATCTGAGGAGGAACATCTGAGATTCAGGAGCAACATCTGAGGAGGAACATCTGAGATTCAGGAGCAACATCTGAGATTCAGGAGAAACATCTGAGATTCAGGAGAAACATCTGAGATTCAGGAGGAACATCTGAGGAGGAACATCTGAGATTCAGGAGCAACACCTGAGATTCAGGAGCAACATCTGAGATTTAGGAGAAACATCTGAGGAGAAACATCTGAGATTCAGGAGAAACATCTGAGATTCAGGAGGAACATCTGAGGAGGAACATCTGATATTCAGGAGCAACATCTGAGGAGGAACATCTGAGATTCAGGAGGAACATCTGAGATTCAGGAGAAACATCTGAGATTCAGGAGAAACATCTGAGATTCAGGATGAACATCTGAGATTCAGGAGAAACATCTGAGCAGGAACATCTGATATTCAGGAGGAACATCTGAGATTCAGGAGAAACATCTGAGATCTTTACAGAGATCATGTCATGTGATCTTTCAGGCCTTGAAGCTCAACATGCCGATATTAGTTTTTACTAGTTGTTGATGTCTGTCGTTGTTTCCTGAGAAGCTGTATCTCTGAAACACGTCAGATGATGTATGAAGCCATTCAGATATATATCTGTCATCTAATCGGTGTATATGAATCTAATTGTGTGTAATGAGTCTCATTTCAGATGATGGATCAGATTTAATCTCAGGCTCTGTTGCAAAGTCGTTTAAAGGCGATTGTGTCATTTGTTCCTGAAGCGTCTCTTAATGCGTGAAGCAATAAGGATCCGCAGCATCATTCGGCCCGATCTATTTTTAGTACAAGTCTGATCAGAGTCCAATAAAGGTAAAAGAGACTGAGATGAACTTTACAGCAAATACTTTCAAACATTTGTGTGTAGAACAACACCTTTATATGAATGTAATGCTGTTTAATGACCCTAATCAAAGCCAGTATACATACAGTTTTAATTTAATTTAACATATTTAACAGCCTTTTCAAACTAGTTAAAAAGGCAAAGTTATATTTCTCAGAATGTATTTTCACCTGGAGTAAACATTGCAACAGAACACTGCTGTTAAGATAATGTATGATGAAATATATATATCGACAATTCATCATCATGCTATTATTTGCTCTTTTGTTATAGATTTACATGCAAGTAAATGTTGTTTTGGTAAAATCTGCTCATTCTTGATTCAGATTATTTTCCACATATTCGAATAATAGTGACATGACGATGCTTTTACTTCAATATATGCTCGTACAATTAATTAATGTTAATTTAAAATCTTAATTTGCTTAGAAATTTATACATGTGCTCAATTTACACTATCATTCAGAAGCTGGTCAGTGAGAAATTAATGTTTTTATTTATCAAGGACAGTAAAGACATTACAAAAAGATTCAATTTCATGTAAATGCTGTTCTTTTGAACTTTCTATTCATCAAAGAATCCCGAAAAATAAAATGTATCACGATTTCCAGAAAAATATCACTGTTTTCAACATTGATAATAATCATAAATGTTTCTTGAGCATCAAATCATCATATTAGAGTGATTTCTGAAGGATCATGTGACACTGAAGACTGGAGTAATGATGCTGAACATTCAGCTTTGATCGCAGGAATAAATTACACTTTACTGTATATTCACATAGAAAACAGAGGATTTACATTGAAATAATTTTTCACAATTTTTACTGTATTTTTTATCAAATAAATGCAGCCCTGGTGAGCAGAAGAGACTTCTTTTAAAAACTCTTACCGACGCCAAACTGTAAAAGACTATGGGCCCTATTTTAACGATCTGAAACGCAAGTGTCAAAGCGCAAAGCGCAAGTAACTTTGTGGGTGGGTCTTGGCGCTGTTGCTATTTTCCCAGCGGGATAAATGACTCTTGCGCCCGACGCAAATCTAAAATGTGTTGGTCTGAAGTAGCTTCATTATTCATAGGTGTGGTTTGGGCGTAATGTGAAATAAACCAATCAGAACATCATCTCACATTCCCTTTAAGAGCAGGCGCGCTTGTTCCATGGCGAATTGCTATTATAACGGCGGGTTTGCCAGGAGCGGTTCATAGTCAAGGAGAGCAACGCTCTCTTCAGGGACGTTGGGGATGGAGAAACCCACCCAAATTAACTTCGGTTAAAAAGGCGTATGATAATTTGGGTAAATGTGTAAGCTAGATGTATGCTTTTATAATAAATTGTCTATCTATCTATCTATCTATCTATCTATCTATCTATCTATCTATCTATCTATCTATCTATCTATCTATCTATCTATCTATCTATCTATCTATCTATCTATCTATCGTAATAATGTATGATTTGCAAAAATGAAAACTCCTGCTTCTGTGTAGATGAGAGAATCAAAGTGTATGCGCGTTGTGCACACGCTACATTGATTATGGCCAAGCATGCGCCCTTAAAATAGCATATGAATAACATGCGCAACGCGCCACTGACTTTAAACTATTTTTTCCTGGTTAGTGGCGCAATTGTTTTCTAAACCTGCAAAATAGCATGAAGGAACGTTTGCGCCGGAACACGCCTCCTTTTTTGCGCTGAACCGCCCAGGGAGCGCAAGTTCATTCCCTAGTTTAGCGACGTGCGTCTGTGGAGGGAAAAGCGCGCTTTGCGCGGGTGCAAAATAGGAATGATACATGCGTCGGTGTACAAAGTCAATTGCGCTGGGTGCAAGATAGGGCCCTAGATGTGATTATGTATATAATGCTGATTTTTACTGCTGTATTCATTCACTACTTTAATTAAAATCATTCACAGTCATTGTGCAAATCGCACATCACTGCAATAAAAGCTAGAGTAAGTGAACCCATCATCATCATATACATCATCTCATCTGTCCAGAGGAATCAGGACTGTCATGTTAGCATGTACGCGATCAGAACTGCTTTCAACGTCTTCATCGTGAGCTGTCAAAGCGTGTGGCGAATCTTTTCCTGATGGGACGTGCCGATTAACACCGACGCCATCATCCCGAATCCTGAAGGCTATGATTTACAGAGCCAGTGACATTTCCTCAGCCTTGATAAGTCTCTTCAAATACGAGCTCGACCTCCTGAGTCCTCTTCAAATAACGGGGCATGCCATAAATGTGTGCGATTAGCTGTTTAAATGGCCTCCTTGAGTGGATAACGCTCCTGACCTTTACATCACTGCGCTTTTCCCTTCTCCACCCGTGTGTCATATCCGTGCAGTCAGAAATGCGGCGTGAACTTGGCGATTAACCTGCTGTGATGGCAAGTACACCGTCCCTCGTGTGTCGTCTACTTGCACTTAGTGTTTAGCTTCGCCCGCTGAGCTCAAGAGTGGGCGGCTTGACCTTATTTGATCTTATAAAATGCTATGAGTAATCTTATATCAAAGTAACTTTGCACTACTGTTGAAAAGTTTGCTAGATTTGCTTAAAGTCCCCCTTTTACCCCTTAAAACTCATCTTTGATCACCAAAATGACATATTTAAGCATTTTTTCATGTCTTAAAATATCTTGAATGTAACTCGACACCCTTGCCTCATTTAGTATGCGCGGTTCTATGAATATGCAAATGAGCCCCGCCTCCACTCACTCACTCAGCTCAGAGATCCACTGGTTGACGATCACACGTTGATCTGATTGGTTACAAGGTAGTTTGTGACGTCAGAAACACCAGCGATTTCAAAGCGTGTTTTTGAGACTGTCTTTGGTTCACTGCAGTTTTAAGGAGGAAATACTCAGCAATGGTGTCGACTTATGAATTTACACATGGTTTGTCTTAAAGCATATTAAAAACACCACATAGGCACACAAACAACATTTAAAGCTGGATTGTCACCACAGGGGGACCTTTATGTTTTTGAAAGAGTCTCTTCTGCTCATCAAGGCTGCATTTTTTTATCAAAAATACAGTAAAATTGTGTTCAAAATACAGTAAAAATAGCATTCAAACATTTGGGGTCAATACAATTTTTTTGATAAAAGTCTCTTCTGCTCACCAAGGCTGCATTGATTTGATTAAAAAATACAGTAAAAATCTGAAATATTATTACAATTTAAAATAACTGTTTTCTATGTGATTGTATGTTAAAATGTAATTTATTCCTGTGACCAAAGCTGAATTTTCAGCATCATTACTCGTCATTACATCATTACTGAAAAATGTATGATTATTATCAGCGTTGAAACCAGTTCATATTTATGTAGAAACCATGATACATTTATTTTTCAGGATTCTTTGATGAATAGAAAGTTCAAAAGAACAGAAATAATAGAATCCAATGTATTTAATGCAACTTTTGATCAATTTGCGATATCCTATTTGGTGCGCCAATATTGTTTCTTTTTATGTGCAACTCAATGGACACAAACCAGAAGATCAAACTATTCTCATTAAATAGATGAATTAATCTGTCATCAATGCAAAAAAAAAAAAAAAAAATCACTGCACTAAAGCTAGTAATGGGTGGAGAAAGACGGCATGGCCTTCATTGTTCCCGCTGAAAGGTTTTCCCCCAGCTCTTAAACACCATCAGATGAGAAGCGAACACTCGCCACAATCACAACACGCTTCTCCTCCAGATATATCACGGTGTCAGGGGAGCCTGTGAGGGCATATACATTCCCTTCATTCAATAAGCTCCTTCCTCTCGGAGCATTTCTCATCATCAGCTGGATTACGGGTGTCGTGAGCACGAGTCGACACGCAGGCTCGTGTTCAGGCTTCAGGCTGTGCAGATGTC
>NC_138241.1:35841065-35968565 GCF_964197995.2 Scardinius erythrophthalmus
TCCTCGCTCTCTGCCGCAGGGCTGCTATTAAACACACACTTTCTCATTCTCCACACGTGAAACACAATTTCTCCAGCCAGATATGGAGTGATTTCAGAGATTTCGCTTCAAGGTCAGAAAGCCAGAGCTGCGAGCGCGTTTCACACTTGATTAACCAAGTGAACAAAGAGATATGATGCCATATTGTTTAATCATTTTCCAGACTCCTTCAGGTTCCCATCACTGTGCTAATTTGAACTCAATAACGTCTGATGATTTTCTTTGCCTTGTGGTATTGTGAAATTATGTTATGTAGTCATGGATGTTTGTAATGCACTGCAAGTTGCTTTGAGTAAAAGCATCCGCCAATCAAATCACAACGAGTCGTTTGAGTAATAAAACAATATTTGCGCTTTATATAAAGAACGTTTGCAATTTAGAATCCAAAATTGGAAGATCGAAAAGGGTGAATTCACTAAATTCGATATTGTTCAAAATGTTGAGGTCAGTAAAGAAAGAAAATCATACTTTTATTAATCAGGGATGCATTAAATTGATTGAAAGTGATATGTATAATGTTATAAGATTCTGTTTCAAATTAATGCTGCTCTTTTGGACTTTCATGGAAAAATCCTGAAAAATAAAATGTATACAGTTTCCATAAAAAATATGAACTGTTCTCAACACTGATAATCAGAAATGTTTCTTGAGCAAATCATCATATTATGATGATTATTGAAAGATCAGTGATGTGACTGAAGAACTGATGTGTCAATCAAACTCTCAGGCCAGTTCATTGTGAGTTTGTCATATTATGGGGAATTTCCATCTCTGGGTTTATTATAATTGTCAAGAGAGATACTAGTGGGGTTTAAAGTGAACATGACATCGATGGTGAAAAACTGTTAATTGGTTAACAGTTTAGGTACATCACACACACCTTAAGTTAAGGTTAAGTTTAGAAACACAGTTAAGTTTCCTTACTATACGGTAAATAACTGTGATAGATCTAATGGTACATTTAATGTAATTGTACTGTAAAATACAGTTAAATGTACAGTTTTTGGAAGTGAAAACGAACAAGTCATTGTATAATTTACAGTGAAAAAACGTAAATTGACATTCCCACAATTCCATGCTTGACGCTTCACATTTGATGTATTTTTGTTGAAATAACTGTTTTGTCATCTTAGTTTTCTTAGTTTTTTTCTAATCAGTTATGTACATAGGGTTTTATGTTACATTTAATGTTGTTAAATACATTTTTATTGTATTTTTAAAATTTCATGTGTGTTACCATGATGGTGTTTAGTGTTTGTGTGAATGACACTGTGACGCTTATATATTTATGTATTAGTAAGTATGTATTGTTAGTGTATTACAATGGTACAAAACCGATATTAATACTTCAATAGGTCGGTAAATTAACATTATATCAGATAGTGAAGTACGGTTTATTACTGTAAATTTTAAGTTAAGTCTGTGAAACCTGAAATGTTGCTACCGTATTTTTTTTATGGTAAATTTCTGGTAACCACAGCTGCCAGTTTTTTACCGTAAATTTAAAGGATTTTTTTTTACAGTGTAGGATTAAAATATCCTTTTGTTCAGTTCAGATCAAATACTCACTGTGCAGCGAAACACCAACACGGAAACACCTTGTTAAACAGGATAATGAGTGTTTATGAACTATTTCATGATTTCACACTGTTTCCATAATGAAAGCGAATGAGAACTGAAACTGTCAAATGATCAACATGCAAAATTCACTATACACTCTCAGAAAAAAAGGAACAAAAGCTGTCACTGTGGTAGTACCTTTTCAAAAGGTACACCTTTGTACCTACAGAGTGCATATTAGTCCCTAAATCGTACATATTAGAACCCTTTTGAAGGGTACTGTCCCAGTGACAGCTTTTGTACCTTTTTTTCTGAGAGTGTAGCATTCAAAAGTTTGGGGTCGGTATTATATTTTAATTCTACATTAATTTGATAAACAAATATGGTAAATACAGTTAAAATGGTAAATTATTCCAGTGTAAATCAGCAGTTTTCTATGTGAAATACAGTAAAGTGTAATTTATTCCTGTGATCAAAGCTAAATGTTCAGCATCATTACTCCAGTCTTCAGTGTCACATGATCCTTCAGAAATCACTCTAATATGATGATTTGATGCTCAAGAAACATTTATGATTATCATCAGTGTTGAAAGCAGTTCATATCTTTGTGGAAACCGTCATACATTTTATTTGTCAAGATTCTTTGATGAATAGAAAGTTCAAAAGAACAGCATTTATTTGAAATAGAATCTTTTGCAACATTATAAATGTTTTACCATCACTTTCGATCTATCACTGTCCTTGGGGAATAAAAGTATAGATTTCTTTCAAAAACTTTTTTGAACGGTAGTGTAAGTGCAAATGAGATTTCAACTTTTAATTTGAGGTTTTATCTTGCACAAAGCTGTGTGGCTTCAGAAAAACTATAAATATGATTATATAGAAAACAGCCCCCGGGGTCTCCTGCTAAACATCTTTTCTGTTAAACAGAAGAAGAAAAAAATCATGAAGGTGAGTAAAAGACAGAATGGTAATTCTCAGATGAACTATCTCTTATTTAATTGGCCAAAATGCGATTAAAGCGTCTACATAAAACAGAGTTATAAATTACCCTATTGTATCATGATGCGATGGGCTATTTCTCATTTAGCATAATAGGTCTCGACACCTTGCCAGTGGGAATGTAAGGCACAGGACAAAAGAGAGAGAGAGAGAGATGGGAAAGATTAATCTTCAGGTTTCTCATAAGCTCAAGTAAACAGTGTAAACACAGACCCAAGACAAACATTTACTCTCCATGTCACCTCGCTGCCAGACAAATGACTGTGCAACACCCAGTGAGAGCCATTACCGTCAGGGGTCAACTCATATTGAGCGCTGCTTACACCCGTCCCACGCCGTCTGAGACCTGGCTTTGATTTCTGCAGGGGTCTGATGGAAGAAGAAGGATTGGACGGCAGATAGTCCTTCTAGCCCGAGGAATCTGCTTTAAACAGCATCATAATGCGGCCCGTCGAGGCATAACTCGAACCGTTGCTCATATCTCTCCGGCGGCCTCCGTGTGATAAATCATCCGTCGGAGGCAGGCGATCTGTATTAAGCAAAGACGATGTATCTCTCGCGGTCAGGGATGACCTTTTATGAAAATCTCTGGAAAGTGAAAGAAACTGTATTACGACCTGCTGTTTGACTGCACTATCATTTCACAAATAAAAAATGACCATTTTTACTATATTATACATCGTCCTGTGTAATATTGCATTTAAATTGATCAAAAGTAATGGGTAAAGACATTTATAATGCTACAAAAGATTCTGTTTGTTCTTTTGAACTCACAAAGAATCCTGAAAAATAAATGCATTACGGTTTTCCACAAAACTATGAAGTGTTTTGAACATTGATCATAATCATAAATGTTTCTTGAGCATCAAATCATCATATTAGAGTGATTTCTGAAGGATCATGTGACACTGAAGCCTGGAGTAATGATGATGAAATTTCAGCTTTGACCACAGGAATAAATTACACTTTACTAGATATTCACATAGAGAACAGCTATTTTGCTTTGTAATAATATATCACACATTATACTGTTTTTTTTTTTTTTTTTTTTTTTTAATTTTGATCCAGGAGACATTAAAAAAGCTGTTACACCAAACATGTGAAACAATATGCATTGACAAACAGTGCATTTTTAATCACAGTTTGTGTATAATTCTTGCAGGTGAAATACTGCACTTTCAATGGAAATGGAAAAATAACAGCTGTTTCTTTTATTTTTCTCTGCATATTAAACCGTGATTTGCATATTTTAACTTAAGAAAATGACTCACTTCACCTTTAATTAGTGATTGAATAATGAATCTAGAAAGAGAAAAGGAACTTCAATTTGAGTTCATTGTAATGTATTGTATTGCATGCATACAGAAAATGTGCATATGATACATACTGTATAGCATGCTATTGTGAACACATCCGTTCTCTTTTGTCTTCCCTCTGATTTCAGTGAAGGACCCAAAAGACTCATTCCTTTTCCAATAATGCAATGCAGGTCTATAATTGCGGGATGCGCATCAAAGTTTGAAGAGTTTAGGAGGGGTGATGGGCTTTTCTTGGGAGAATAACGGAGGTGTGCAGATGGAAATGGTAGATGGAGCGTCGGTAATACAGAGGCTTTTACGTTCACAGCATTAGAGGCATCGTGTAGCCAATGATGTGAGGAGAAATTGCTTCTAACCTCCCCCAAAATTGCTTGCTCGGCTCGAATTAATCTTAATCGAATTTCTGTCTGGCGTCGTTAAAAAGCCCCAAAGTAATTCTGTCTTTCTGGGAGAGAGTTATTAATGTAAATGTGGGCTAAAACGCATGGCCAACACAGATGGAAACGCTGATAGATCACGGATGGCAAATCGGATCATCTCCCTCCATTACACAAGGAGAGTTGAGAAATATCAGGAAGGGTATTACAGGAACATTGAAGCTGCCGAAGACACAGGTGAACGTTCACGAGCGTTCACGAGCGTTCACCTCGAGACGTTATTACTCTTCGATTAGACGGTGCTAAAAAGACTTCAGTGTTTTGCATGAAAAGCTCCACATGACTTGCAATTAAAGGCATCTGCATTGATCTGAACAGATGGTAAATAGTGATAAAGATTAAATATTAATTAATTTTGCTTGGAACAATGCTTCATTCATTAAACATGGTCTGCGTGAACCCTTGAGCTCATGCACTTTAATTTACAGCCAAGAAAACAGGCAGCTAAACTTTATAGAATAATAATTAACTGTCTGTGCATCACTTCTATTCAATAACTCACAGTCTTAAAGGCACAGTTCACCTGAAAATATTAGCCTTAAGAGCATGCACTTTAAATATCCACCTAATGAGTAGATCATATGGGAGTCTTTGACTGTTTTCAACACACTACAGTCTGGGAAGCAATAATTCTTGCATGCTATTCATGATTATAGGCACAAATATAAACGTGGCTTCTCACAGGCACTTCATTAACCAATCAAATTCCAATTATTTACTCTCTAACCAGTTGAAAAAGACATTTTATCAAAAATGCAAGGCTATGTTGCACATGCAATTCCTAATACTGGGATTCATCAGTGCACGTTTATCCTAGAGGAATACATGCACTTTCTTTTTGAATGTACAAAATGACTTTCCTCTTATCCAGGCAAGTCCTGCTGCTGGCAGATGTCGTAACTACATCATTTTGTGGGAAAATAACAACTTTCTTCATTGACAGCCACTTAAAAGTAGCCATGTGTTTTGACAAATTGATTTCTTTGCAAGTCACATAATTTGAAATCAGGGCTTTTTGAAGGGCTTTTAACAGCATGAAGCAGACTTGTGTTTTTCCTGATCAGTCACATGGCATTTACAGTACAGAGCAGGTGATTGGCTGTCACATACTTCTTGTGCCAAATGAACAACCGCCAGAAAACTCTCTAGACCTTCATGCTGGTGTGTACCTGTTACTCTTTTACAATCCAATCAACTCCCGGTGGATAAAATCAAGCCCTGACATATTTTTTTCCTCATTGAATATCCTGGTTCACTCAGAAGTGCATCACATTACAGATATACAATGTGTTGAATATGCTGTTTCATGTTGGCTTGGACTGAATTAGATTTAAAACAAACAAAAACTGCAACAGCTCTGATTAATAGAGTGTTTTTTTATATAAAAATTCTCTAATAGTGAATAAAAAGCATGCATTGCAAGTATGGTATTCTTTCTGCTAAGCAAGACAATTAACATCAAAAAGCTAGAGGAATATTTCTGGTTTCTTTTGAAACAAGGCCAAGAATCGCAAAAGAAATGAGTCATTAGACAACACTTAAAGATGAAAACACACACGTCTGCTGAGACCCGTGTTACTATTACAACACCTGTCTCAACCCACACGCCTGACTAACCCGCCCACTCCAGCCGCTTCCAGCCAGTTAAAGGGATCGTTCACCCAAAAATGAAAATTAGCCCATGATTTACTCACCCTCAAGTCATCCTAGATGTATATGACTTTCTTCTTTCAGACAAATACAATCGGAGTTATATTAAAACACGTCCTATCTCTTCCAAGCTTTATAATGGCAGTGAATGGGCGTTTCTGTTTTGAAGTCCATAAAAGTGCATCTATCCATCATTAAAGTGTATCTATCCATCATAAAAGTGCATCTATCCATGATAAAAGTGCATCTATCCATCATAAAAGTGCATCTATCCATCATAAAATTGCATCTATCCATGATAAAAGTGCATCTATCCATCATAAAAGTGCATCTATCCATTATAAAAGTGCATCTATCCATGATAAAAGTGCATCTATCCATTATAAAAGTGCATTTATCCATCATAAAAGTGCATTTATCCATGATAAAAGTGCATCTATCCATCATAAAAGTGCATCTATCCATTATAAAAGTGCATCTATCCATGATAAAAGTGCATCTATCCATTATAAAAGTGCATTTATCCATCATAAAAGTGCATTTATCCATGATAAAAGTGCATCTATCCATCATTAAAGTGCATCTATCCATGATTAAAGTGCATCTATCAATCATAAAGTGCATCTTTCCATGATAAAAGTTCATCTATCCATCATTAAAGTGCATCTATCCATAATGCATCTATCCTATGGGGCGCCGTTTGTAAAGCGGCTCACGCTGAAAATAACAGCAACATTTTGTCACATTTAGCTTCAAACAATGTTTAAAAAACTGGTATGAATTTTTGACGGTCACTTTTTACCACATTTACAACAATATTTGTCAACTTAGAGATATTTTAAATAGTTAAATCTAAATATTAAATGTTACACCTAAATGTTAAATGTTAAATCTAAATGCTAAATCTAAATCTAAATGCTAAATCTAAATCTAAATGTTAAATCTAAATCTAAATGTTAAATATAAATATAAATCTAAATGTTAAATCTAAATATTAAATATAAATCTAAATGTTAAATCTAAATGTTAAATGTTAAATCTAAATCTAAATGTTAAATCTAAATATTAAATCTAAATCTAAATGTTAAATCTAAATGTTAAATCTAAATCTAAATGTTAAATCTAAATGTTAAATCTAAATCTAAATGTTGAATCTAAATCTAAATGTTAAATCTAAATGTTAAATCTAAATCTAAATGTTGAATCTAAATCTAAATGTTAAATCTAAATCTAAATGTTGAAACTAAATGTTTGGGGTGAAACTAAATATTTAACTAATATGCAAATTCAAAATGCCGGTAACAGGAAGTGCCAAAATAAAAGCTCGAGGTGGTCAGTGTGTGTTTATAGCATGGTTTATAGTGTCAAATAACGAATAAAAACCATCTCATCCGAGGAAATGGACTCTTGGACATAGATTATCGTGATAATAACTACCTAAAATAATAAACACGTTTGGAGAAACTGTATTTGAAGAGTAGGCTAGTGTCACTTTTATGAAAAGTGCGGGACTTATGACCTGTAGCCATAATAGCCAGCCACTAGGGGGCTCACTTTGACTGAATGTCATGTCATCGCTCTGTCATCACGAGACTCTACAGTTTCTCCAAACGTGTTTATTATTTTAGGAAGTTATTATCGTTATATTATAGTTATTATTATGAGATGGTTTTTATTCGTTATTTGACACTATAAACCATGCTATAAACACAGACTGACCACCTCGAGCTTTTATTTTGCCACTTCCGGCATTTTGAATTTGCATATTAGTTAAATATTTAGTTTCACCCAAAACATTTAGATTCAACATTTAGATTTAGATTCAACATTTAGATTTAGATTTAGATTTAACATTTAGATTTAACATTTAGATTTAGATTTAACATTTAGATTTAGATTTAACATTTAGATTTAACATTTAGATTTAGATTTAATATTTAGATTTAACATTTAGATTTAGATTTAACATTTAACATTTAGATTTAGATTTAATATTTAGATTTAACATTTAGATTTAGATTTAACATTTAGATTTAACATTTAGATTTAGATTTAATATTTAGATTTAACATTTAGATTTAGATTTAACATTTAACATTTAGATTTAACATTTAGATTTAGATTTAACATTTAGATTTAGCATTTAGATTTAATATTTAACATTTAGGTGTAACATTTAATATTTAGATTTAACTATTTAAAATATCTCTAAGTTGACAAATATTGTTGTAAATGTGGTAAAAAGTGACCGTCAAAAACTCATACCAGTTTTTTAAACATTGTTTGAAGCTAAATGTGACAAAATGTTGCTGTTATTTTCAGCGTGAGCCGCTTTACAAACGGCGCCCCATACTATCCATGATAAAAGTGCACTTTTATCATGGATAAATGCACTTTTATAATGGATAGATGCACTTTTATGATGACAGATGCACTTTTATGATGGATAGATGCACTTTTATGGACATTCACAGCCATTATAAAGCTTGGAAGAGATAGGACATGTTTTAATATAACTCCGATTATATTCGTCTGAAAGAAGAAAGTCATATACACCTAGGATGATTTGAGGGTGAGTAAATCATGGGCTAATTTTCATTTTTGGGTGACCTATCCCTTTAACCAGTCCTGCTTGCGATTGCGGCTCAAAGTTTGTTTTCGACGTGACACAGACCTTCACAAATCCCTACATATCCCGAGCTAAATCTGCAGCTCTGCATCTCATTGTCCTCATCCCTCCCTGGTCTCCCGCTCCTCGAGAAGCTTCAGCTGTACAGGACAAACTCCGGCTTTAACCTGCAGGGAACGAGCTCTTGTGAAGCTCTCGAAGCCAGTCGCATGAAGCGCTTTCTCTCCGCTGTTATTAAGAGGGTCTCGTCTCTGCCGCGAACACTCACAATGAAGAGAATTCATGGCGGGGCGTTTGCTTGTTGAAGCTCGTCGTCATAAACTATAAGCAAATGCCACTTTTTGTCTCACAATTCAGACTTCTTTTCTTAAAACTGTGAGTTTATATCTCGCAATTCAAACTTTTTCCTCATAATTCTGAGTTTACATCTCACAATTCAGACTTTTCCCTTCATAATTCTGAGTTTACATCTCACAATTCAGACTTTTCCCTTCATAATTCTGAGTTTACATCTCACAATTCAGACTTTTTCCCTCATAATTCTGAGTTTACATCTCGCAATTCAGACTTTTCCCTCATAATTCTGAGTTTACATCTCACAATTCAGACTTTTTCCCTCATAATTCTGAGTTTGCATCTCGCAATTCAGACTTTTCCCTTCATAATTCTGAGTTTACATCTCACAATTCAGACTTTTCCCTTCATAATTCTGAGTTTACATCTCACAATTCAGACTTTTCCCTCATAATTCTGAGTTTACATCTCACAATTCAGACTTTTTCCCTCATAATTCTGAGTTTACATCTCACAATTCAGACTTTTTCCCTCATAATTCTGAGTTTACATCTCACAATTCAGACTTTTCCCTCATAATTCTGAGTTTACATCTCACAATTCAGACTTTTTCCCTCATAATTCTGAGTTTACATCTCACAATTCAGACTTTTCCCTTCATAATTCTGAGTTTACATCTCACAATTCAGACTTTTCCCTTCATAATTCTGAGTTTACATCTCACAATTCAGACTTTTTCCCTCATAATTCTGAGTTTACATCTCGCAATTCAGACTTTTCCCTCATAATTCTGAGTTTACATCTCACAATTCAGACTTTTTCCCTCATAATAATTCTGAGTTTGCATCTCGCAATTCAGACTTTTCCCTCATAATTCTGAGTTTACATCTCACAATTCAGACTTTTCCCTTCATAATTCTGAGTTTACATCTCACAATTCAGACTTTTCCCTTCATAATTCTGAGTTTACATCTCACAATTCAGACTTTTCCCTTCATAATTCTGAGTTTACATCTCACAATTCAGACTTTTCCCTTCATAATTCTGAGTTTACATCTCACAATTCAGACTTTTTCCCTCATAATTCTGAGTTTACATCTCACAATTCAGACTTTTTCCCTCATAATTCTGAGTTTACATCTCGCAATTCAGACTTTTTCCCTCATAATTCTGAGTTTGCATCTCGCAATTCAGACTTTTCCCTTCATAATTCTGAGTTTACATCTCACAATTCAGACTTTTCCCTCATAATTCTGAGTTTACATCTCACAATTCAGACTTTTTCCCTCATAATTCTGAGTTTACATCTCACAATTCAGACTTTTCCCTTCATAATTCTGAGTTTACATCTCACAATTCAGACTTTTCCCTTCATAATTCTGAGTTTACATCTCACAATTCAGACTTTTTCCCTCATAATTCTGAGTTTACATCTCGCAATTCAGACTTTTCCCTCATAATTCTGAGTTTACATCTCACAATTCAGACTTTTTCCCTCATAATTCTGAGTTTGCATCTCGCAATTCAGACTTTTTCCTTCATAATTCTGAGTTTACATCTCACAATTCAGACTTTTCCCTCATAATTCTGAGTTTACATCTCACAATTCAGACTTTTCCCTCATAATTCTGAGTTTATATCTCGCAATTCAAACTTTTTCCCTCGTAATTCTGAGTTTACATCTTGCAATTCAGACTTTTCCCTCATAATTCTGAGTTTACATCTCACAATTCAGACTTTTCCCTTCATAATTCTGAGTTTACATCTCACAATTCAGACTTTTCCCTCATAATTCTGAGTTTACATCTCACAATTCAAACTTTTTCCCTCATAATTCTGAGTTTAGCCTACATCTCGCAATTCAAACTTTTCCCTTCATAATTCTGAGTTTACATCTCACAATTCAGACTTTTCCCTTCATAATTCTAAGTTTCTCACAATTCATACTTTTTAATCGGAATTGTTAGTTTACTTCTCAAAATTCGGACTCTTTTTTTCTCGGAATTCTGAGTTTACATCTCGCAATTAAGTTTTTTTTTTTTTTTTTTTTTTTTTTGTCGCTATTACCTTTTTATTTTTCGCCTATTCCATGGCGTAAATAAGGAAGGAAGGATAAACAGCGATGCGTTTTGTTTTGTGATATCATCTCTCCGGCCTCTGCTCTTTCCCATGAGCCTTGTTTGTAATTCTGCTGCAGAACCTTGACTATGACCAGAGGAACTCCATATGCTGTGATGCACTATTCATCAAAAACAAGAACTATGAATTATTCAAAACCTGCAAACAAGTCTCAGCAGCATGTGCATGTACCTGTATGCGCATAAGTGTGTGAGTGTATAATGTTGAGTGTGAATGTGCATTTAATGAATGTATCGTATATCTGCAAGGCCAGTGCAGAAATGTCTTATTATACAGTAAGATGTCCGGATCACATATGAATGCTGAGCAACATGATACTGAAGGAATTCGTAGATTTTTGAGAGACATTTCTCTTTTCTGGTTGTGTTAATACATGAGATTTTCAAATTTGAGGCCATATAGTACTGTACCATGCTTGAATACCATAGTACCATAGTCATGTACCACTGAAGAATATCACGGGACTACCATGTTTTTAGACTTTTACTAGTAGGTCTATGATATTCAGGGTGGTACCATGGGACATGTAAAAAAAAACAAAAAAAAAAAAACATGGTGTTGCTTGGTGTCACATGCCTGTCCTGTCTTGTGCTGCACATGGGTGTTTTTGTTGTTTGCCATGTGTTCTTGTTTATTGTCTAGCCCCTCCCATCTTGTTATCTGATTATTTGGTTAATTTGTCCCACCTGTTGTGTTCGTTACCCTCCTTTGTTTGTTCCCCTATTTAGCCTCCTTGTGTTTGTAGTCTTGTGCTGGCTCGTTGTCCGTGTTACCTGTATTTGATGTTCCTGTGCTGTTGGTATCTGAGTTCTGAGTTTTTGTATTTTGTCTATGTTTGTTTATTAAATCTTCTCTGCACTTGAATCCTCGTCTCTCGTTCAGTGTCCCGTGACAGAACGAGCCAGCCAAGTATGTGGATTCAGCAGAGCGAGATTTTTCCTCCGGGGGAGAACAAGGGAAACTCCATTTCCCTGTTTGAATATTTTGCCAGGTGTGCTCAGAGAACTTTGGAGGAGGAGAGCACCATGTCTGACGGTGATCAGATCGGAGGAGGTGGTTCGGTGGTTTCGGAGCCGGTGGTCAGGAGACGGAGGAGGAGGAGAAAGGCGCCACTTCAACGTCACGTCACATCTGCCCAGCCAGAGACTGTTCACGTCACGTCTGCCCAGCCAGAGACGGTTCACGTCACGTCTGCCCAGCCAGAGACGGTTCACGTCACGTCTGCCCAGCCAGAGACTGTTCACGTCACGTCTGCCCAGCCAGAGACTGTTCACGTCACGTCGGCCCAGCCAGAGACTGTTCCTGAGCCTATGTCTTCGGACAAGATGGTCGTCGCTGCCGCCGAGCCTGTTCAAGTCACGCCTGCCGAGCCTGTGTCCCCTGACAAGATGGCCGCCGTCGAGCCTGTGTCTTCGGACAAGATGGCCGCCGCTGAGCCTGTTCACATCACGCCTGCCGAGCCTGTGTCCCCTGACAAGATGGCCGCCGTCGAGCCTGTGTCTGAGCCGGTGGTGTCTGTTCCTGAGCCTGAGCCCTCTGTGACCGCGACACTGGCCATTATGGCCACAGCCATGTTGTGTGTGTGGGCTACGCACACACTTGAGCCGGTGGTGTCTGTTCCTGAGCCGGAGCCAGTGTCTGTTCCTGAGCCGGAGCCAGTGTCTGTTCCTGAGCCGGAGCCAGTGTCTGTTCCTGAGCCGGAGCCAGTGTCTGTTCCTGAGCCGGAGCCAGTGTCTGTTCCTGAGCCGGAGCCAGTGTCTGTTCCTGAGCCGGAGCCAGTGTCTGTTCCTGAGCCGGAGCCAGTGTCTGTTCCTGAGCCGGAGCCAGTGTCTGTTCCTGAGCCGGAGCCAGTGTCTGTTCCTGAGCCGGAGCCAGTGTCTGTTCCTGAGCCGGAGCCAGTGTCTGTTCCTGAGCCGGAGCCAGTGTCTGTTCCTGAGCCGGAGCCAGTGTCTGTTCCTGAGCCGGAGCCAGTGTCTGTTCCTGAGCCGGAGCCAGTGTCTGTTCCTGAGCCGGAGCCAGTGTCTGTTCCTGAGCCGGAGCCAGTGTCTGTTCCTGAGCCGGAGCCAGTGTCTGTTCCTGAGCCAGTGTCTGTTCCTGAGCCAGTGTCTGTTCCTGAGCCAGTGTCTGTTCCTGAGCCAGTGTCTGTTCCTGAGCCTGTGTCTGTTCCTGAGCCTGTGTCTGTTCCTGAGCCTGTGTCTGTTCCTGAGCCTGTGTCTGTTCCTGAGCCTGTGTCTGTTCCTGAGCCTGTGTCTGTTCCTGAGCCTGTGTCTGTTCCTGAGCCTGTGTCTGTTCCTGAGCCTGTGTCTGTTCCTGAGCCTGTGTCTGTTCCTGAGCCTGTGTCTGTTCCTGAGCCTGTGTCTGTTCCTGAGCCTGTGTCTGTTCCTGAGCCTGTGTCTGTTCCTGAGCCTGAGCCGGTGGTGCCAGTTCCAGTGCCCGAGCCTGTGGTGCCAGTTCCAGTGCCCGAGCCGGTGGTGCCAGTTCCAGTGCCCGAGCCGGTGGTGCCAGTTCCAGTGTCTGTTCCAGTGCCTGAGCCGGTGGGGTCTGTTCCTGAGCCGGTGGTGCCAGTTCCAGTGCCCGAGCCGGTGGTGCCAGTTCCAGTGCCCGAGCCGGTGGTGTCTGTTCCAGTGCCCGAGCCGGTGGTGTCTGTTCCAGTGCCCGAGCCGGTGGTGTCTGTTCCAGTGCCCGAGCCGGTGGTGTCTGTTCCAGTGCCCGAGCCGGTGGTGTCTGTTCCAGTGCCCGAGCCGGTGGTGTCTGTTCCAGTGCCCGAGCCGGTGGGGTCTGTTCCAGTGCCCGAGCCGGTGGGGTCTGTTCCTGAGCCGGTGGGGTCTGTTCCTGAGCCGCCCGAGGGGCCGTCTCCGCCCTGGCCGCCCGAGGGGCCGTCTCCGCCCTGGCCGCCCGAGGGGTCGTCTCCGCCTTGGCCGCCCGAGGGGCCGTCTCCGCCCTGGCCGCCCGAGGGGCCGTCTCCGCCCTGGCCGCCCGAGGGGTCGTCTCCGCCCTGGCCGCCCGAGGGGTCGTCTCCGCCCTGGCCGCCCGAGGGGTCGTCTCCGCCCTGGCCGCCCGAGGGGTCGTCTCCGCCCTGGCCGCCCGAGGGGTCGTCTCCGCCCTGGCCGCCCGAGGGGTCGTCTCCGCCCTGGCCGCCCGAGGGGTCGTCTCCGCCCTGGCCGCCCAAGAGAGAGTCTCCGCCCTGGCCGCCCAAGAGAGAGTCTCCGCCCTGGCCGCCAGATGGACGGTCTGCACCGCCCTGGACTCTCGAACTTTGTGTCCCGCCCTGGTCTGTCCCTCCCGTCCCGCCCTGGTCTGTCCCTCCCGTCCCGCCCTGGTCTGTCCCTCCCGTCCCGCCCTGGTCTGTCCCTCCCGTCCCGCCCTGGTCTGTCCCTCCCGTCCCGCCCTGGTCTGTCCCTCCCGTCCCGCCCTGGTCTGTCCCTCCCGTTCCGTTCGGGTCTTGTGGAGCGTCTGGTAGCCGCTCCGTAGGGAGGGGGTAATGTCACATGCCTGTCCTGTCTTGTGCTGCACATGGGTGTTTTTGTTGTTTGCCATGTGTTCTTGTTTATTGTCTAGCCCCTCCCATCTTGTTATCTGATTATTTGGTTAATTTGTCCCACCTGTTGTGTTCGTTACCCTCCTTTGTTTGTTCCCCTATTTAGCCTCCTTGTGTCTGTAGTCTTGTGCTGGCTCGTTGTCCGTGTTACCTGTATTTGATGTTCCTGTGCTGTTGGTATCTGAGTTCTGAGTTTTTGTATTTTGTCTATGTTTGTTTATTAAATCTTCTCTGCACTTGAATCCTCGTCTCTCGTTCAGTGTCCCGTGACACTTGGTTCATGTACAAAATAACAAAACATGGCATTACCATTACATGTCCAAAGAAATACCATGATGTTACCATAGTATTTACCTAAGAAACATGCCCAAAAAACATGGTATTTATATGGTGCATATCCAAAAACAGAACCTTTTTCTTCCTAAAATTATTATTATTATTTTTTTGTGGTAAAATAATTGACTGGGTATTTATAATAATAGCTTTACTTTTAGTTATTACAATTTAATTGTTTATTTATTTAAAGTGTTATGTTAGTATCGAGTATCATTAATATTTTGAATTTATTCTAATTTTTGCATTTTTTATTATTGACTTTATACTAAAATATGTTAATATACAGTAGTTTTTAGTAATTTTATTTTAATTAGAGTTATATTAGTGCATCAAGTTAAAGGTGCCATTGCATGGCATTTTAGAATGTTTCCTGAGGTGCCCTTATAATGTTAGTATGTTTTTTAGATCAAAATTTGTTATAATTTAGAAATAAAAGGCATTTTTCCTAGCCTGATTTTAGCCTCTGATTTGAACGCTCTGTTTGAAGAGGTGTGTCTGCTGTGAGACTTCAGTGTAAACGCCCACTGCTGTGATTGGCTGCTGTGAGACTTCAGTGTAAGCCTGTTGATCACGTGAATGAAGATCTTATCATTACAACGCAGTTTCTGCACTCTCACTAATGATTTCACCAATGCAAACATGAGGTAAGTACAGTAAGAGCTTCGTTGTGCAGCGTAACAGCGTAGTCGATTTCATAACGAGTTTTGGAAAGTGTCCAGATAAACTCGTGCTGTGTGATTGACAGCTTGGGCGATTGGAAAGGGATTGTTCTTTGATCGCTTTCTGTATATATATTAATCACAGTTTAAGTAAGATTATTTTCATCCTACTAAGAGAAACGACGTGAAGTTGATTGTTTAGTCACTGGCTTGATTTACTGATGCATAAACAGTGTTGACCGACTTTGAGAGAAAGATTATCTGTCTGAACTTGAACAATTACACATCAGACATTCACATAACCCACTGGTTCTTCAGAGGCTCGGATGAAGGAACTAAAAAAATACCTTTGTGTTCATTTGTACATCCAAACACTGAGCAACTGCCATGCTTCGCTCCTTTGCAAGCCATGATGTCTCTCGAAGAAAAATGACTCAGACGATGATTCGGCTGCGCAGTTGCGCCTGGCCTTGAACATGGGCTGGCATATGCAAATTTTTGGAGGCGTACATATTAAAGGGTTAGTTCACCCAAAAATGAAAATTCTGTCAGTAATTACTCTCCCTCATGTTGTTCCAACCCCATAAGACCTTCGTTCATCTTCAGAACACAAATTAAGATATTTTTGATGATATCTGGAGCTGTCTCACTTCTCCATAGGCTTCTAAGACATTATAACTTGCTGGCCCAGAAAATGTATTAAAGACATCGTTAATATAGTCCAAGTGACTACAGTGGCTCCATCTTAAGTTTATAAAGCGACGAGAATACTTTTTGTGCGCAAAAACAAACAAAAACAACGACTTTATTCCACTTTTCATTTCCTTCTCTCTGGGCCTCGAGTTAGTTCACGTAGTGTTTTAGCGCAGCGCTTCTGTGTTGTACGTCACACGCATCACACACATGACCAGCGTCGGCCAATAGTGAGCCTATGTGTGACGTACAACACAGACGCGCTGCGCTAAAACACTACGTGAACTAACTCGAGGCCCAGAGAGAAGGAAATGAAAAGTGGAATAAAGTCGTTATTTTGGGGGGGTTTTTGCGCACAAAAAGTATTCTCGTCGCTTTATAAACTTAAGATGGAGCCACTGTAGTCACTTGGACTATATTAACGATGTCTTTAATACATTTTCTGGGCCAGCAAGTTATAATGTCTTAGAAGCCAATGGAGGAGTGAGCCAGCTCTCAGATATCATCAAAAATATCTTAATTTGTGTTCTGAAGATGATGGAGATTCGCCTATTTTTCAGGGGTGTTTTTCAAAAACGAGATTTAAATAAGAAGGAGAAAACAATGGTGTTTGAGACTCACTGTATGTCATGTCCATGTACTGAACTCTTGTTATTTAACTATGCCAAGATAAATTCAATTTCAAATTCTAGGGCACCTTTAAAGTAAACGAAAATAAGACAAGGCAAGTAGCAAATAGACGTTTTTTATTTATTTAAGTCGTTAAGGTTATAGTTTTAATTTACTTTAATAAGCGTGATTTATTCCTTCTTTCCCGGTAGAGGTCTGCAGGTTGCAGACAGACGATGGACATTGTGACGAAGGATCTGTAATTAAGAACAAATTACTCAGTCTGAGGCCACAAGATCACACTTTATCTTCTCATTTATCCCTCGAGGAAGCATAAAGTTATTTATAGCTCAAAAATGATGAAAATCTATCTGAAAAAAAAGAGAGAGAGAGCCATGATTAGAGTCCTGTTCCCTCCCGAGAGCAAAATGAGCCATTAGTATCTCTTCAGTTCAGTGGTTAATACATGAAGTCCCAAACCTTTGAGAAGAACTCGCTGAAGTTAACACGCTTCCTCCGGCTGCTGCAACAAAAGCTTGAGAGGGAGTTTCTTCCTTCAGCTCGACTCTTAATTGTCACATTACATGAAAGGCTGTAGAGGACAGTGATTAAGACTTTTCCACAGCGAGAGGCTCATCCACCCCCGTCAGATTCTCTCACATGGCAAATTGCAGGCCGGCTGTACCAGAACAAAACGGCCTGAGCAGAAATAGCACAGAGGAGAAGATAACATTCAATTAAAGGGGGGGAACAATCAACTTCTCTGACGACATGCGAAGATGCCGTGATTTGTGAGGGAGGAAAGGAGCTGGGTTGGAAATAGGAAAAGAAAAGCTAAATATTTTTGGCCCATCAGAAGAGTCTGCGATCGAATATTTGTATATGCTTCACCATTAAACGTCATACCTCCAATAGACATCATACCATGAAAGTATGTACTAATAGCTTATAGTTTTATCAATAATTTAAGGTAACACTTTATTTGACAGTGTGCTTGTTACATATGTTACATGTACTTACCATAGTAATAACAGTAAATTATGCATCATTACATGTAACTAACCCTCAACCAAACCCTAATCCCTATAGTAAGTACATGTAGTTGCTTAATATTACTTAGTACTTACATATATAACTACACTGTAACAATGACACCTTAAAATAAAGTGTAATATAATATAATATAATATAATATAATATAATATAATATAATATAATATAATATAATATAATATAATATAATATAATATAATATAATAATTCTTAAACACATTCTTTTAACATTTCTGTTTTTCCAAAGATTTATATTTGGTTTATACTTTTGGCAATATAGTGTATCTTAGCCATTTCAGGGAAAACATCTTAGTTCATCAATTTTAATACATCTTTTCGTTAAGGGAAATGTAATGGGTCAGATGTTGCTCACTCACATCTCGAGAGACTTAAAGGTGACCTATTTATGCCCCTTTTTACAAGATGTGATATAAGTCTCAGGTGTCCGCAGAATGTGTTTAGCTCAAAATACCCCATAGATCAGTTATTATATGTTGCAAATACTCATTTTTGAGTGGAAGGAAAAACTTGATTTTTCCGTGTGTGTACTGTATCTTTAAATGTAAATGAGCTGCTGCTCCCCGCCCCCTTTCCAGAAGAGGGCGGAGCCTGTACAGCTCCTGCCTCGGATACTCTGCCAAAAACAAAAATATCTGTTTGTTTTTTTATTACCATCTCTATGACGTGACATTACAGTTCTTCATCATCATGAAAGTTTATTATCTGCGTGTGTTTTAAAGCCATATCAGTCTAAACTTCTGATATATGTTTTTGAAAACGTGCACACATCCGAGTCTGGAAGCTGGATGACAGATGAAGCTCTCTTTCAAGTCTTATTGCGCTTAAACTGTCAAATACACACAAGGTTATGTCAAAAACACACAAAGTTCACATAAACACAGTTACTACTGTGAAACAGCAGGGGAAGAAATCACATGTGTATATTAGATCTGTGTATTAAAGTGAAAGCAGTGTAAATATACAGTATCTATATATGCTGTTAATATGAATCAAACAACAAAATAAAAACAGAAAATCACTCACTGCTCTTGACTGAATAACTTTAGTAGCTTTAATAAGAGTACTTGATTGCTCTGGCGAGGAGATAAACATGGCGGACTGTGTACAGCTCACTGAGGGGCGGAGCCTATGCTAATAGGGCGGAGTCTGTCAGCAGTCGTGGGCGGGGCCTAAGCATATGTAACATCACAGATGGCAGAATCTCCAAACGGCTTGTTCTGAGACATTATGAGTTATGGAGATTAAAAAAAGAGGAGTGGGGGGATTTTTACCATTACAGAATGGTTGTGCACACACACTGCCAACACACATTTATGTTCAAACACCATGTAAAAGTGAATTTTGCATAACAGGTCCCCTTTAATGAAGTTTGTCTTAAATGTTTTGTCCTAAAATTCTTATAGACAAAGTTTGACAAAGACCGGATGGAGTTTTGGTTCGATGGTTTTGGAAGATGACAGCACGGTTTTCTCCAGAGCGGCTATATATATGTAAATGAACTAAATTAATAACTTTTTTACAACAAAAATGAACCATCACTGACCTTACTTAAGCCAGAATGATGCTATTTTCTTCAAGAAACAAACTTTGTTGCATTATTTTCCTGTTATCTCTGTAAAGCTGCTTTGAAACACTCTGTATTGTAAAAAGCGCTATATAAATAAAGCTGACTTGACTTGACAAAGTCCGAGACATTATTGAGACGTATGTGAGATTGCATATGTTGAAGATCTCTAATGCAGTGTCGTGTGTGTGTGTGTGTCCGGTCTGTCGGGAGAGACTGGCGAATGTAAAGCGAACGCTGATGTAAAATCCTATCAGCTCTTGTGGATGTTCTTGTCTTACATGCACCGATAGCTCAGTTAGATGAATGAGCAACACATCAGCCGCCTCGGCAAAATGGTTTCACACGAGAGTGCAAACACTGATAATGGAATAATGGAGCGTCTCCTGAGTGTGAAGTGCTTATTTCTGTTTGAGGTAAAGGCTTATTTTTCCCCTTTAACCTTCTATTAGGACGAGAAGAAAACGTTTTTGGGTGATTTTTGTTATCTGATTAGAGCGCTATCCTCCTACGTGTATTGATTTGTCTGTCTGTACACATGCCATATCCATTCCCAATTACAGGGAGACCCTTGGGTCCTCTACGCTTTCTACCTTATCGGCGGATATAGAATTGCAGCTTTGTGATGTTTCAGCATCCGCCGAGAGTCAGACGGGGGGAAACAGGAAGAAAACGGCTCTAAAACCAAAACATTTTTATAGTAGAACGAATGTCCTCCAGGGTCTGAAGTCTACGCCGCTTCAATTCGCTTGACATTTTGACAGAGAAACACACAGAACTTTAGGATGAGGCGGTGTTATCATCTGAAAAGTGTCTGTAAAAATACTTTAATCTAATTTAACATTCTAACATCAGACTCTGAATCAACTGAAATATGCATTAGAGAAACATTATGAGATACCTTGTGTTGGCCAAATGAAAGCAGCATCACATGTATCCCATAATGCATTGATGTTCTGTGTATAAAAAAAGTCAAGATAAATATTGGTTATAAATATGCATTGAGTAAAAAAAAAATGTATGAGTAAAAAAAATTGTTATACATAATTGTACTTTGTAACTTTGTGTAAATCTAAAGTTTAATGCAATATAAAAAATGTATTGTGATGATTAAATGGATAAAGGTAAATATTGAAATATGAAAGTAAAAAAAATCAGTAAAATAGTTAAATCAAACAAATATATATATATAAAGTATATATAGATGCAAAATATAAAGAAATATGATTTCAGTTTACTTGATTTTATCTGTTTAATTTTAGCATTTAATTTAGATTTGTCTTAGATTATTTTAATATATTAATAATCATTTATTTATTATTTAAGCCCTAAATATATAACATTAAATTATAAATATTATTGACTTATTGAATTATTTTTAGCCATCCTGTGTCCTAGTTTAGATGTGTTTTCTTGTTCAGCTCCAAAATATACAGTTACATTTCATTTAACTGTGTAAAAATAAAGTTTAATATAAACTATGCATACTTTGATTTTTTCATATCATTAGCTTTGCAAAAGTCAAACTCCATTGGAATCAATTATGAACCAAGTCTTGAGTGCGTTTGACTAGAGTTTCAAATCCGGTCCTATTTCAATCGCTAATCTGCCTATGTAGACGGCAAGGCAGCTCCCTAGGTTAGGAAGCGAGTGTGTGTCTGACGTGACTGAGAGTGTGTGAAGAACCGTGCTTTCAGACGTCAGCTCACAAATTATTCATCTGCATTTGTGAGTGTGTTCTCACACCATTGTCAGGGAGAGTTCATAAGTTCACTTCAGCAGGAGGAGCATCATAACCTACTTTACACACAGCACTACCGAGGCCACATCTGGCTCCCTTCATCTGTGGACGACACGAGCACTGGAATACTACGAGCACAAACATACCTCTGTTTTTGAGGATGTACCTTGGTAAAACAAGCAGGATTCATGGAAAGTTCATGGAAAACCTCAACTTTCTGTTTATATTGTATATATATATATATTTTTATCCAACTTCATCCGCATGCATTATATATATAGCAATTCTCAACTGCCTCATTTTTTTTTATTTTGTTGCATAATGTAACTGTATTATCGCCCAGCTCTGCATATAAACTTTATTCTCACAATTATTCGTGGCACAGATTCAGACACAGTACTGCTGTGCTTTTTATTATTTATTTATGGGATAATTATATAACTTTAAATGATAAATATATTATTATTTAAACACTTAAAAGTATTAAAAGTAGTACTGTCAAATCAATTTAACATAAAAGTTTGTATACATACATATATATGTGTACACACACACAGTGTGTGTGATTTGACTTGTGTGTGTGTGTGTACTGTATGTATATATATATATATATATATATATATATATATATATATATACATACAGTACACACACACACACACACACACACACACACACACACACACACACACACACACACACACAAGCTTTTTTGTTACTGTAGATGTGATTCTTGTTATGACTTGCCTACTTCAGCTCTAAAATAATTGCTCCATGTAAGTGCAATATTTTAAAATCCCATATAATTGATTGGTCAAAAGGGGGTGTGAGCCTCGTGTACCATGTTTTTGGACACATACCATAGTAATACCGTGGTCTTTGGTCATGCAAAATTCCTTGAAAGTATTTGGAGTGCCATGTAAAAACCTGGTACATGAATCATGGTACTTGGTACTTTATACTACTATAATACTGAAAGACATTTAACATGCTATTTACATGATTTTCAAGAATACATGTAAAAAACATGGTAATACTATGGTACTTTGAGATACACCATGCTACTAATATCCATGCACCATTTGTTTTCTTGTCGACAGCATTAATGTAAAAACTCTTTGTGTTTGCAGTTATATCTGCATTAAGCGCTTGTACATTATCAGTGAGAGTGTTTACATTCTTGACAGTTTGACAATTAGCATTTATAATTTAATACACACTTTGAGAAACGGCACTTCCAGACCTGTCACCGCCCTTTACTTTCTCTACCTCACACTCTCTCCAGCTCTTCCCTGGTATGTCTCCAAATGATAGTGTTGATGTCATGTAAAGGGTGTTGCTGATGATTTCCAGTTGGACAGGTGTGTGTGTGTGGTGTGTGTGTGTGTGTGTGTGTGTGTGTGTGTGTGTGTGTGTGTGTGTGTGTGTGTGTGTGTGTGTGTGTGTGTGTGTGTGTGTGTGGACGTCTCCATTCCCTTTGGACATCTGCCATCTGAAAAGCATCTTTCAGTAATTGCTGATTGTACGGATGGGAGGAGCTCGTCTCTGAGACTTCCAGACGCTTCCAACTGAACACGGGCAGATTTGAAGGCTGTGTGTGTCCAGCTCTCCCAGCTGCTGCTCAACAATGACGACTGAATAATTCAAAGCAGCGCAATCGCACAGCTACATCATGCTCTCCATACAGAGACTGAGAGCCTGCATGTCGTGATGTGGTTATGAGGATCGAGGTCGGACCGCAGTGTCACACATGTGGACTTGACTGATGTGATGTGATGTGATGTGAAAAAAGAGCCGTGAAATGTTGGCTTGATCAATCCTGGCCAGAAAGTGACTGAAGTGCTTTGAAAAGCTCAAAGTGTGAATATTTTTAGTCTCTCATTTTAGTCTGAGAATTTCTCAAGACAACATTAAAATGCATATGTTGCATGTGCCATGCTATTGCTCAAGATTGAGAGAATTAATGGACTTATGTATGCATACGAATGTAAACAAATGAGAAAATAGCTGACATAGTGAATACAGAGCTATGAAGTATAAATCATATAAACTTGGACAAATTGAATGAGAAATGTTGAGAACTTTGAAATTGCTAGTGAATTTCACAAATAATTACAAAGACACTGCAAGTAACAAGTAGAAAGACTGAAATATTTTATAATCTTTAATTTTATATTTTATAATAACACCAATAATCATAACTTCAAAATATATATATATATATATATATATATATATATATATATATATATATATATATATATATATATATATATATATATATATATATATATATATATATATATATATATATATTACAGTCAGAGACAACTGAGATATTAATTGTAATTTTTCCTTTCAGACTCAGGGTTAAAAAATAAAACATGCATATCACTTTTCATGTATTTTCTTCTTAGCATGCAATAATAATGACTAATGAATTAAAATAAAACTGTTTACTGAAGTTTCTGAGTTGTATTATATAAGTAGTTTTTCTTCAGTGCGTATTGAATCATTCACTCAGTTCTTAAAGCATTAGGGAAAATTATTCTTAAAGCTGAACAATAATCACAAAGTTGAAGATTCATAATTTCTGCATGCATAACCATAATTTTACTCTTGGCCAACATCACTCTGATGCGATATTCAAATCCCAGCATGCATTAGTGTATAAACTAATGTGTATTTTTAGAGAATTGTGCATGCATCAAGTTTACCAGTAGATCATCAGATCATCATAGTTATCAGATTGATTTCTTCAGTGCATATTTAATCATTCACTCAGTTCTTAAAGCAATAGGGGAAATGATTCTTAAAGCTGAACAATAATCACAAAGTTAAAGATTCATAATTTCTGCATGCATAACCCCCAGCATGCTTTAGTGCATAAACTAAAGTGTATTTTTAGAGAATTGTGCATGCATAAAGTTTAACCAATAGATCATCATATATAGTTTTCGGACACACAAGCAGATTCAAGTCAAGTCAAAGTCAAGTCAAGTCAAGTCAAGTCAAGTCAAGTCAAGTCTTCAAGTCAAGTCAAGTCAAGTCAACTCAAGTCAAGTCAAGTCAAGTCAAGTCTTCAAGTCAAGTCAAGTCAAGTCAACTCAAGTCAAGTCAAGTCAAGTCAAGTCAAGTCAAGTCAAGTCTTCAAGTCAAGTCAAGTCAAGTCAAGTCAAGTCAAGTCTTTAAGTCAAGTCAAGTCAAGTCAAGTCAAGTCAAGTCTTCAAGTCAAAGTCTAAGTCTAAGTCTAAGTCTAAGTCTAAGTCAAGTCAAGTCAAGTCAAGTCAAGTCGTCAAGTCAGATCAAGTCAAGTCAACACTGTAAAAAAATGCTGGGCTGTTTTAACCCAATTTTGGGTCAAATATGGACAAACCCAAACATTTGGTTAAAAATGTAATTTAAAGATTTAACCCAACGGCTGGGTGTGTCAATATTTGACCCAAAATTTGGGTTGAAACAACCCAGCATTTTTTGAAGTGAAGTCAAGTCAACCTTTATTTATATAGTGCTGTTTGCAATACTGATTGTTTCAAAGCAACTTTACAGTGATAACAGGGAAATGTCTGTCAGTCGCTCTGAAGACACACAAGTGATTGTCTCTCAACTCAAACGTGCCTCGTTCCTGCGAACTCTGGGACGCTGTGTGTTCTTTTGTGAGAGTGTTAGCACACAGTGAGAAAGAATAAAAGTTGTCATTTCCAGTGCTTTTGCGATGCCCTAGGCCCCAGAAAACATCAAAAGCCTAGATACGCCAGAAAGGAAACAAAAGACAGACGGTGGAAAATGTAGAAAATGGTCCTCAGCTCCAGAATGAAAGCTTCACGGATGGATCTTTTGTTTTCTGTATAAAGATATCAGTTTGGTGGCATTGCTGAGCGATTGAAAACTATGAAGGTGATCAAAGCGGCCTGGACCGCCGCCAGACACGACCAGATAACATTAGCTGGCAGGAATAATTTAGCATAGCGGCAGAACGCGTTTTGCTATGCAGACATTATTAATTCCATTGTGTGACAGCGTGTGCGTTTGCAGGCGAGAAAGCGGCCGAGCAGAACGAGCAGAAAACATGCGAGACTAAAGCATGCTGGGAGTTGAATATCACATCAAAGAGATGTTTACTGAGAGAGAGAGAAATGATGATTATGCAGAAATGACAACGCTTTAAGTTTTTGTGACGTGAGTGTTTTTAACCAGGAGTCCTAGTAAAGAAAAATCACAATTGAATTGATTTAAAATCTTAGTTGTTTCTCTGATTCGACGGAGACTTTGAAGTCTCAGATGTTTCTGAGCCCAGTAATCTCACACGTGTCTCCTCTACAGTTTCAGGAGAGATCTCAGCAATGTCTCAAACTGTGCACTGAAGTCTGCAATCAAAAGTCAGATATTTAGGCCTGAATTTAAGATTCATGTATTTGAATTGCATATAAACACAGTTTTAACATGAAATAACTAATAATGTGATGCATATTGTCAGTCATTCATAAATTACACATCAGGTCAGATTTCTGCATGACTTGCGTGAATCGGTAGGCGGGGCTAAATAGGCAATGATGTAGAAGTGGGCGTCGACCTTCTTCTGCAGAGGCGGTCTTTTGGCGCACTATGACATCATACTGAGATGAAATCCGAAACAAGTTGTATTGTTTCAATTAACAAGGAAGTTCTGAGTTCTGAAACTTAAAGGATAGTTTTATACTATAATGACCTCTTATATGTCAAAAGATAATTTGATTTCTCAATTCATGGCCCCTTTAAGATTTATGTTGAATTGCATATGAATTTCCCATCTTATTTGGATTACACAGTTTTAACATAAACAAACTAATAAACTTGATGCATACTTGTCAGTCGCTCATTAATAAAACTGCACTCGAAAATCATGGCATAGTTCATTATTAACACATATTTGATTTTATTGAAATTATCCTATTTTCAAAATGCGTATTTACATTGCTTAGAATCAGCACGAATACATTTAATTTACATGAACATGGTTAAAATATGTACAAATGTATGAGATTGAAACAAATTTGTTTATCAATGACTAATATATAAACCTGGTTATTGTGTATTTCAAACACATTCAATTTATTAGTACTATTACAGAAATCAAACCTGCTTCATTTTGGTATATGACTGACAGGGTTAGGGTTAGGGTTAGGGTATATGCATCACATCAAGTTTATTATTTAAAACTCCAAATTGTATGTGCAATTCAAATCTCAAATGATCTGAACATTAATTTAGTTCTGTGTATCTGACAGTTCAAGAACTATTGACTTATTTGTGTCTTTTTAAGTGCTTTATTTGTGCGTCGCGTCTGAGCGCGTTGTTGTCTTTGGAGCTCCATCGATTGATTTATAATTCTTGATTTCTCTTTAAACTCACTTACAACGAACATTTTCTACTTTTCCTCACCTCATAGTTATAACGCGGATTGTTGAGCAGACGCGTCTCAAGCCTTGTGATCCAACGCTGGATACTCTTATAGGTTACGTCCGTGGATCACGGCTGAACGCGTCTTCTCCGCACTCATTTAAGTTACAAACAAACATTTTTCACCTATCGTGCGTCTACTCTACACCCGTACCACTGAAAAGACGGATTATATCCAAGACTTAAGCCATAAATTAGTATTAATATTGATAGCACCACTGGTAGCGTCGTTGCTAACTTAACTTACTGTCCATCTGTTAAAATGGCGAATATATCAAATGTAAGTAGTCTACCTTTTGGTGCAGGTGAGGACACATTTGAGCTGCACGCGGTGCAGTCTGAGCTGGAAGCTGTTGAGAAACAGATCCACGACCTTTTAGTAAGAAAAGCCGAGCTGATAGACCGGCGTTTGGCTCTCGAAACATCGCGCGCCGAGGCACACAAATCAGAGATTAATGTTACTAACCCGCTGACTCCGACCTCGTCTACTCCGTGCGTTCCTCAACATCGGTCCCGAACGTCGAGGTCGCGATCAGCCATGGTCTCGTTCACTCCGGCTCCAACATGCCATCACGAAGCCTGGATTTTTCCGCAGCGGAAGTCGCGAGTCAGGTCTAGACCAAGAAAACTCTCTCCGACCCTCCCGGTTTTCGAGATATCCACACAAAACCGCTTCTCCCCTCTTCGCGAAACAGAACGCGATGCTGTGATCATCGGCGATTCCATCGTTCGACACGTACACGTTACGTTAAATAAAAGTAAGGTGCATAGTCACTGCTTTCCTGGTGCTCGTGTTTCCGAAGTCGCTGCTCACGTTCCCGAGATTCTGAACGAGCGCGTCGGAACCGTTGTCCTGCACGCGGGAGGGGCCGACATCAGACTGCGCCAGACGGAAGTTTTGAAGAAAGACTTCAGGAATCTGATCGATACGGTACGCAGCACATCGCCTGATATAACGATTATTGTGTCAGGACCGCTTCCCACGTACCGACTAGGTCATGAAAAGTTTAGTAGATTATTTGCGCTTAATGAATGGTTAATGTCATGGTGCAATGAGCAGAAACTTCTCTTTGTAAATAATTGGAATCTGTTTTGGGAGCGTCCTAGGCTTTACCGTGCTGATGGCTTACACCCAAACAGATTCGGATCGGATCTTCTGTCAGATAACATCTCCAAAATGTTAAATACCTTTTGACTAGTAAACAAAAGTCCAAATCATAGTCTCTGCTGCACCAATTTAACTGATATAAATAGTGTAGAACATTGCATAGAAACTGTGTCTATTCCTCGTTTAGTGAGATCAAATCATAAATCTACTGCAGGATCTAGAAAAAATCTAATTGTTATTAAACCAGAAAATGTTGCTATTGGTAATCAAAAACAATTTTTAAAGCTAGGTCTTTTAAACATTAGATCACTCACACCTAAGGCAGTTATTGTAAATGAAATAGTCACAGATAATAGCTTCGATGTACTTTGCCTTACTGAAACCTGGCTTAAACCAAATGATTATTTCGGTTTAAATGAGTCTACTCCTCCTGGATACTTCTATAAGCATGAGCCCCGTCTGAATGGTCGTGGCGGCGGTGTTGCAACAATCTATAGAGATTTTCTCAATGTTACTCAGAAAACGGGTTATAAGTTTATTTCATTTGAAGTACTTGTACTAAATGTTACGCTCTTAGATGTTCGAAAAACATCCCTATTATCTCTAGCCTTGGCTACCGTATATAGACCGCCTGGGCCTTACGCTGATTTCCTAAAAGAGTTTGCAGATTTTCTCTCAGACCTATTAGTTAACTTCGATAAAGCATTAATTGTTGGAGACTTTAATATCCATGTAGATAATCAAAATGATGCGTTAGGGGCTGCGTTTACTGATTTATTAAACTCCTTTGGGGTCAAGCAAAACATTACCGGACCGACTCATCGATTTAATCATACACTCGATTTAATTATATCACATGGAACCGATCCAACCGATATAGATATCATTCCACAAAGTGACGATGTCACTGACCATTACATGGTAACTTGCATATTACGTACTCCTGTAATATATCATGCTGCGCCGCGTTATCGATTAGGCAGAACAATCCTTCCATCCACCATAGATAATTTTTCAAACAGCTTATCGGATCTGTCTCAGCTGCTCAGTGAACCCAAACAAACAGATGAACTTGAGGAATTAACTAGCACTATGAGCACCATTCTCTCTGGATCATTGGATATTGTTGCGCCCATTAGATTAAAAAAGGTCAGAGAGAAAAGTAAAGCACCATGGTACAACAGTACTACGCGTGTTCTAAAGAGAGAAACCCGTAATTTAGAGCGTAAATGGAAACAAACCAACTTAGAGGTCTTTAGAATCGCATGGAAAGACAGTATGTCACGTTATAAAAAGGCCCTAAAAGCGGCCAGGGCTGAGCATCTACGCAAACTAATAGAAAACAACCATAACAATCCTAAGTTCTTATTTAACACCGTGGCGAGACTAACAAATAAACAGATGTCTCCTGAACAAAGTATTCCATTACAGTTTAGTAGTAATGATTTCATGAAGTTCTTCACTGAGAAAATAGAAAACATCAGAACCACAATTGTAAACGTTCAATCCTCAATCGCGCCTTATAATTCAGCCTCAATTATCACGCCGCAAGAACAATTACAGTGCTTTTCAACTATAGAACAAAAAGAGTTAAATAAATTTATCATTTCCTCTAAAACAACAACATGTTTATTAGATCCCATACCAACTAAACTATTGAAAGAAGTGTTACCTGTAGTGGAAGAGCCTCTCCTCAATATTATTAACTCGTCTTTATCTTTAGGTCATGTTCCAAGAACATTTAAATTGGCAGTTATAAAACCTCTCATTAAGAAACCACAATTAGATCCGAATAATCTAGTAAATTATAGACCCATTTCAAATCTACCTTTTATGTCTAAAATACTAGAAAAAGTTGTGTCCGCTCAACTGGGCTCTTTCTTACAAGAAAATGACACCTATGAAAAGTTTCAGTCTGGGTTCAGGCCGCATCATAGCACTGAAACTGCGCTCGTTAAAATCACAAATGATTTACTTTTAGCTTCTGACCAAGGCTGTATCTCAATATTAGTTTTACTTGATCTTAGTGCTGCGTTCGATACTATAGATCATACAATACTCTTAGATCGACTACAAAATTATACTGGTGTTCAAGGACAAGCATTAAGCTGGTTTAGATCGTATTTATCTGACCGCTACCATTTTGTTTATTTAAATGGAGAAAAATCTATCATAACTCCAGTAAACTATGGAGTGCCGCAGGGATCTGTGTTAGGCCCTCTATTATTCTCAATATATATGCTGCCACTTGGAAATATTATAAGGAAACATGGAATTAGTTTCCATTGTTATGCTGATGACACTCAAATCTATATTTCATCACGGCCAGATGAAAACGCTAAATTATCCAAATTGACAGAGTGTGTTAAAGATATAAAGGATTGGATGACGCATAATTTTCTTTTATTAAATCCAGACAAGACAGAGGTACTACTTATCGGTTCAAAAAACCACCCACAAAACCTCTCACAATACAACTTTAACATAGTAGGATGTCCTGTTACTTCATCCTCTACAGTAAAAGACCTGGGTGTTATATTAGACTGCAACCTGTCTTTTGAAAATCATATTTCATATGTTACAAGAACAGCCTTTTTCCACCTTAGAAACATTGCTAAGCTACGTAATATGCTATCAGTTTCTGACGCAGAAAAGTTAGTTCATGCATTCATGACCTCGAGACTAGATTACTGTAATGCGTTATTAGCCGGTTGTCCTGCATCCTTAATAAACAAGCTACAGTTAGTCCAAAATGCCGCCGCTAGAGTTCTAACTAGATCAAGAAAATATGATCATATAACACCGATTTTATCATCCCTACATTGGTTACCTATAAAGTCCCGTATTAATTACAAGGTATTGCTACTGACTTATAAAGCCCTAAACGGCTTAGCTCCAGTCTATTTAACCGATCTTCTATCGCCCTATAATCCATCGCGCTCTTTAAGATCACTAAATTCGAGGCTTTTGGTCATACCTAGGATATCCAGATCCACCAAAGGAGGGAGAGCATTTTCACATTTAGCACCAAAACTCTGGAATAGTCTTCCGGATACTGTTCGTTGCTCAGACTCACTCTCCCAGTTTAAAACTAGATTAAAGACGCATCTCTTCAGCCAGGCATTCATATAATACTTTTAATCCTACAGTTAAATCCGACCTCTAGTTCATAAACGCCAGAGGAGAACTGGCCCCCGACTGAGCCCGGGTTCTCCCAAGGTTTTTTTTTTCTCCATTAGGTCACCTGATGGAGTTTTTCGGTTCCTTGCCACTGTTGCCTTTGGCTTGCTCAGTTGGGGATATTTGGGGATATTTGGGGATATTTAATTGAATTAATCAATCAACGATACTATTGATCAGCATTACCGAACATAGACGTTCCACTAGAAACAAACATTGATGTATTGTTCTAATTTATTACTGTGAAGCTGCTTTGATACAACCTGTGTTGTGAAAAGCGCTATATAAATAAACTTGACTTGACTTGACTTGACTTTTTAAGATGTTTTAGGAGAAACGTCTACTGTAAGGAAACATAATAATCTTATTACGTTTCCTGAACTATGAATGAGCATCAGCTGAGCAATGAATCTTTCCTCGTGGAGGTCAGATCTGGAAAATAATCTTCAGCTTGTCATGTTTCTGAAAAAGAACAAAGCATAATAAATGATGAGATGCGATTAAAAAATTATGCAAAATATGTTAATGTTCAAAATGTTTGCTTTAAATGAATGCAGTGTATATTTAAAAGCAGTTTATCACCTCGGCTGCATGTTCTGAATGTGTCTGTGAAATTATTTAAAAAGATGCACATTAAAATATTATGATACATTCAGGGTTGTAAAAATGGCACATCATGAAGCAACTCCCGCACTGCCGGATATGAAAACAGCTGTATTATTATAATCAAGGGCTTGTTCTGTGGCTTATGAACTCAGATGAACCTCACAACTCTTTTTAACTCTTTTTATTTCTTTGCTATAGTTTAAAACTTGATTGAAACAGTGTTTTAAATCCACCGTCAAACCATCTTAAGATGCTTCTTTCATGATCCTCAGAATGAAAACAAAGAAAAATGGAGAAAGATTTAATCAGTTTTTGAGTCTAAATTTTTTGGACTCCATAAAGATTTAAATGCATTATGCAGATTTCCCATAAATCAGAAAAGACAAAGAGAGAGAATGAAAAAAAAAATCTGTGCTTTCATATGAATTCCACTGCCACATAATCTTATATATTCTTATATATTCTAGTATTCAAATGAAATTTGGTTTGGTTGCACTAGTATTGTTTCCCTCGCTTTAATCACTTCTGTTTCTATTAAGTCGCTTTGGATAAAATCATCAGCTGAACGATTAAGTAAATAAATGTAAATGCAGGGATAAAGATGAAACTGATGTGACAGTGAAGAGCTTCCATAACGTCTCATCTTCAGAGTGAAACTCACACAAACGTAGTCATTCAGATGTGCTTTTATGAGGCTGCATTTGTCATTTGTGATTTCAGTCTAGAACATATAAAGAAGTTCAGCTCTGTTCTTTTCCCACTGTGCGGTTTAATGAAATGTTTTTCTTAGAGCAATGATTCAGTCAGTCTTAAAGGGACAGTTGGAGCGCTTCACGGATTTGCGTGTCATCCTTTCGCAGGGGCCATGCTAATCTTTTTAAGTGTGCTGGATCAAGTAGGGGAAAATGTACAATTAATTATCTCAGGAGACTTTAATGCTAGAACAGGTAGTGAATGTGATTATATTGAATGTGATGATTCTGAATATATAGCATGTGGTAGATATTATACCAATGATTATTTTAAATGGAATAGAAAATCAAAAGATAAGGCTATTAATACTTTTGGTCGTTGTCTTTTGGATATGTGTCGTAGCTTAAATATACATTTTGTAAATGGGCGAGTTGGAAAAGATATCGATGGTGATGTTACATTTGTCTCTGCAGCTGGATGCAGTGTGATTGATTATTTCATCATATCTAGTGAACTGTTTGCACATGTCAGGGATTTTGAGATTCTACAGGTGGATATTTCTGATCACTTTCCATTATTGTATAATATGAGAGTAAATAGGGTTGATTCAAGGATTAAAATGAAGAATAACAGTCTCGCTAGACCCTGGATAAGATTTAAATGGGGAACTGATGGTGAGAGGCAATTTCTGCAAAGACTATCTTATTTATTGAATGAAAACTTTTTTAATAACTTTTTTACTGCAGTGGAAGAAAATATTAATGTAACCGTTATGATTTTGACAGATTGTTTACATGAAGCAGGTAGATTTTTGACTAATAAATTTATGTCGAAAATTAAACAACCAAAGTGGTGGGATAAAGACTGTTCATCTCAGAAACTTGTAAAAAATAATGCTTTAAATCAATTCAGAAGAACTGGTAATGTGAGCAATTTGAACAGTTATGTTCTTGAGAGGCAACATTTTAAAAACTTATGTAATAGCAAGAAAAAGCAGTGCAACTCTAATGTTTTAAATAATGTGTTACAGAATGACATGAATACACAACAGTTGTGGAAGAAAATCAAAAGTCATGAAAAATTTAACACAAAGACAAACGATATTAAGGACGGCAGGTGGCTAGAATATTTCACAAGGCTTTTGTCCGATTCAAAATCTAACATGGACAAAGACTTTGAAAATGTTGTAGTAAATTGTTTAAACACTTATGAAAGTTCAACTTTTTATCAAGTTGAAACTTTTAAACAAGTTGAAGTTCTGGAAAGCAACATTACTTATGATGAAATACTTAAAACTATTATGTCTATGAGCAATGGAAAAGCCCCTGGTCCTGATGGAATTATTATTGAGATGATGAAATCAGCATTACACACGTTATGTCCTATCATGCTTTCTCTATATAATAAAATATTAGACACAGGAGACTTCCCTGAGACCTGGTGTGAGGCCGTGATTTGCCCATTATATAAAGGTGGTGATAGAAACAATGTTGAAAACTATAGAGGAATCTCATTGCTTAATGTACTTGGCAAAATCTTTACAAAGATTTTGAATAGAAGATTAACAGTTTTTGTAGAAATAAATAACATGTTTCATGAAGAACAATCAGGTTATAGGTCAGGTTATTCCACAATGGATAATATTTTTATCCTACAGTCAATCGTCCAGAAATATATTACGAAGAGAAAAGGAAGGATGTACTGTATTTTTATCGATTTCTCCAAAGCTTTTGATAGTGTCCAGCATAATCTCTTGTATTTTACACTCATTAGGAATGGTATTGGTGGAAAAGTTTTTGGTGTACTGAAATCTATGTATTCTAAACTTAAATCATGTGTGAAAGGAATTGATGGTTTAACTGAGTATTTTGGATGTACCATTGGTGTACGACAGGGCTGTATGGTGAGTCCTCTTTTGTTTATTCTTTTCCTAAACGAATATATAACTATGATAAAGAAAAGCTGTAAGGGTAAAGGTATACAGATTGAGGATATCACAGAAGTGCAGACCTTGTTGTATGCTGATGATATGGCCAATGTTTCAGATACAATTGGTGGATTGCAGAAGGAAATTGAACAGCTCGAAATATTCTGTAACAGATATGGTATGAGAGTGAATTTGGGTAAAACTAAAGTTATGGTTTTCAGAAGAGGGGGCGTTTTAAATAAGAACGAAAAATGGTATTTTGCAGGGGAACAGATTGAAGTGGTCAATGCTTATAAATATCTGGGTATGTGGTTTACACCAAAATTGTCTTGGTGGAAAACCAGACAACATTTAGCAAACCAAGGAAAGAAGGCAATGCTTTCTTTATTAAGGTTTGTTCGTAAGCAGAAATGTAGCTGTAACCAAGCGCTGTACTTGTTCGACCATATGGTTGCGCCAATCTTATATTATGGATCTGAGATATGGGGCTTTGAGCCTGTGGAATGTATTGAGAATGTTCAGTTGACCTTCTGTAAGAGACTCTTATGTATTAGTTCGAGTGTGAGCAATGTAGCTGTTCTGGGCGATCTGGGTAGATTTGCATTATCCATTACCTATATAAAAAGGTGCATAATGTATTGGATAAAATTAGTGTCCATGCCTAATTACCGGTATCCAAGAAAATGTTATAATATGCTCTTTCAGTTGGATGAAGTAGGTAGAAAAACATGGGTTACCTGCATTCGAGTTCTATTGCATCTCAATGGTTTCTCTAGTGCTTGGGAGGCCCAAAGTGTAGGTGATACAAGAATATTTACATCTATTCTGAACCAACGATTAAGAGAAAGAGCACAGAATGCATGGTACACATCAGTCTTAGATAATAATAAGTTGAATATATATTCACAATGCAAGTCAACGGTGGTACAGGAGAGCTACATTGCATCTGTATATAACATAGAGTTGTTACGATCTCTGTTGTTATTCAGATGCTCTGGACACTGTTTGGCTATTGAAACGGGTAGATGGAGTAATACACCAATGACAGAAAGAATTTGTAGTTATTGTAAACTAGCTAATATCTTTGCGATTGAAGATGAGAAGCATTTTTTGTATGACTGTTCTCTGTATATGGATCTGCGTAAGAAATATCTGAGTGATCTCACACTTGTTGGTGATGTTTGTGTTGATGTGTCACAGGTTTGTGAGTCAAAGCATGCATGGAGATTAGCATTGTACATATATCATGGAATGAAAAAAAGAGCATCTATCATGCTATTGTAACGTTGGAACTATGGGCCGAGAGGCCATGTATTCCTGAAAATAAAATACTATATAAAAAAAAAAAAAAATAAAAAAAAAAATAAAGGGACAGTTCACTCATAAAAGTAAATTATTTCATCGCCCTCATGTCATACTGTGTGATTACTTTTATCAATGAAAGACAACAGAACACTATTGTCCTCCATCGCAGCTCTTGAATATCAATATAATATATATATAGAAGCACTTCTTTGCTTCTGAGTTTGCACACAAAAACACCAACGCTGATCTCCTTAACTTAAGTGAGAGTATTTACTGAGGTTATAAGTAATATTAAACTCCAATGGAAAAATTATTGTTTAGATGTTTAGATGAGATGCTTTAGATGTTTCATGCAGAACTTGTGCTTTTTTCAGATATTTCTCCTAAAACTAATAAATAAATAGACACAAATGAGTCAATAGTTGACGTATTGTTGGAGTTTATAATATGGCAAGACAGAAGCACAGATCAGCATGGAAGAATTTGATGAGAAACATATGAGTTCATATTGAGATCTCAGGCTTGGAAGAGAAACATGAATGATTACTAAAGTTTTAATATAATTTAGTTTAACAGGGAATGTTCTCAGAACGTTCTCTCAAAGTTTCGAACAAATGTTCCTCTAATAGAAAGTGATCTGGTGTTTGATAATGTTCTCAAAAACATAAGCACATTAATTATACGTCATCCTCTAAGCATATTTTTTCTCAAACTTTTTAATTTTTTAAATGTTACAAGTTTTGTTACAATGTTACAAACTTTCAAAAGTTTGAGAATATATATATACACTACAGTATATATATATATATATATTTAAATATATATATATATTTATATATATATATATATATATATATATATATATATATATAGATAGATATATGAGAGAGAGAGAGAGAGAGAGAGAGAGAGAGAGAGAGAGAGAGAGAGAGAGAGAGAGAGATCAGATCTGGAAAAAAATCTTCAGCTTGTCATGTTTCTGAAAAAGAACAAAGCATAATAAATGATGAGATGCGATTAAAGAAATATGCAAAATAGGTTAATGTTCAAAATGTTTGCTTTAAATGAATGCAGTGTACATTTAAAAGCAGTTTATCACCTCATCTGCTTTTTTTTTCTTTCAAAGAAGAACGGTTATTTTGGGGCGTACTGTCCCTTTAAGAAATCATGCGGACAGTTCTGGAATATAACCTTCGAATGAAATCTAATCAAATCAAGAGAAATGAGTAATGCTCATTAATGGTCAATGGAGGATTGTTATTGTGAACTGCTTGCGTTCCTTACATTTTCCTCGAGGATGAGTGCATTATTTCAGCCTGGAACAAATATCTTACATTGCAAAAATACCATTGGATTATTCAGAAGGTCACAATGAATCATTGGTTTATCCAAAGAAACAGCTGCACAAACTAATTGCTAGTTAGTGGAAGCGAAGAGAACTTAATTATCTGTGTTTGAGAGAGTTTCCCTGAGCTCTACTATTAATCAAATCTGGGAAACAGGTCTTAAGGCGGGCGTACACGGTGCGATTTTTGCTGTTTTTACGAGCTCGCAGATGATTTTTTTCACTCGGGAGAAATCGAGTGGAATCGGTGATGCTCGCATGGTCGCGGCTCGCAGCGTGTGAGAGGAATTACGAGCCGAGCCGAGCACGTTATAAGCACCTCCCCGACCTTCCGATCATCTTTAAACATGTTTAAAAAATTCGGGGAGTCGGCCCGATTTTCACCAGCTGTCCCCTATTTCCAAATTATACACAACCACGTGGGGCTATACCTCAGTGGCAGCAACCATACAGCGTGCGCATACACTGTCTCTCTCACACTCTCATACACACACACACACACACACACACACACACACACACACACACACACACACACACACACACACACACACTTCTCTCAATTCAATTCTGTTCAATTCAATAAAGCTTTATTGGCATGACAAAAATACAATTGTATTGCCAAAGCATCAACACAGCATAGAAAATTATTTTGAACATTGTACTACAGAACATAATAATAATAATATTAAATAAAAATAATAAAATAAAAATAATAATTCTCTCTCTCTCTAGTTTTTATGTTGAATGGCTACTGTTCTCTGCTTTACAACAAATCATTTGCACACACATTTCTGTCATTTTTTCTATCTGAAGCTTTGCCTGCATGCAATATTGACGGTCTCTGTGTTTAGCGCGAAAGCTCACGTGATTGCTGATAAAATTCGTGCAGGACAGTCGTGCCGTGTACCAGCTGCATTGACGCGATTATCAGTTAAACTGACTCGCAACGTGTGCAATATCTCACGACCTCCCGAGTGTCCGATCCTGGTCCGAACTCGCACCGTGTACGCCCGCCTTTAGATATTAATGCATAAATGATTCTGAGCCAGTCCTTTTACGCAATACATTTTATTATACCATGGGCTGTTTAAATACTCGATTCTGATTGGCTGAAAGGTGTGCAGTAAAACCGTTTAATGTACAGGTAGTTCCAGTCAGTTTGATTACAGTTCGAAATTAATCCGCTACATTGGTAACCATAGTAACACAGATACACTTGCAAGCAGAGTGAGAGACGCATATGAAAACGTTTAGGTAGGCTAAATGGATGATTTTTGCATATCGTTTAATTTGTATGGTGAATATGGCAACTCTGAGAAATGGGCCCAGAGCCCCAGGCACAAGACGAAATAGAAGACTTGGAGAAGACGTTGAATGACAAAAAGCGGCACAAAGAATTAACAATAAATAAATGACATGATTAGTTCAAATAAAGATTGCCTTGTCACTGTCAGTGTTGCCTGTCATTCATAAATAATTGTAATAAATCCATTAAAGAATCATTAAGTTAGCTATATGCTTAAGCAACGAGGGGACTGTAGCTGCTAGACTTTAAAGAAGAGATCGACACACACAGGTAACGTTAACTCGCGCACGCATCTCTCTCTCTCTCTCTCTCTCTCTCTCTCTCTCTCTCTCTCTCTCTCTCTCTCTCTCTCTCTCTCTCTCTCTCTCTCTGTTCCTTCTCCTTCAGTTCTCTGTCTCTCTCTTTTAATAATGAATTTAAATAAATGTGAATTCATTCAAATAAAAGCAATCCGGTGGCTCTACTTTATTTAAAGCGGACGGAGTGCAAGAACTGACGAGCCTAAACTTAAGAAATAACCGTCATTTCTACACGTCTGTTAAAAAATTACACTGTAAACATCAGTTACAGCTTTAACTTATTTTTAACTTGGCAAATAACCAAGGTATAAGCGGGATAATCCACGGCTAGCCATGCATTAAATAATTTTAATGCACTTCGTAGAGGCAACCACCCGCTTCGCCTCTACGTCGTGCATTAAAATCCTTTAATGCATGGCTAGCCGTGGATTATACCTTACATGTTCCCATCATATATATTTTAATACACTTATAAAATATTCAACAAATGCATAAAAAATGTGTAAACAGTGTTGAATTTAAAATAATAATTGTGCTTCTTTGGTTTGAGTGGATGATACATGTAACAAATGCCTTCCTTTATGACATCATCCTACAGGAAGTGACATCATGTTTGGTGAGAAAATTATCTGTCAGTCATCAAACATAAAACCAAAATCAGTATTTCAAAAGAAGCTTCAAAATATGAAAATGGCCTGTAAAATACTGTAACTTTAGTACTTTGTGTCTACAGGAAAGCCACACCTGTAGAAATGATTTGAATTCTTGTTTTATATTCTGCTGATTTTCCCTCACTGGTCTCACATTATGAACGAGCAAAGGAACATTTCAGCCTCTGCATTTACATATATTTACATATTTAGCATGATCCACTCTCTGTGTTTCTTCTTCACACGTTTTGAAACATACTGTATTAAGAAGATTAACTTTTAAGATTAAGTTTTATCCCCTTCTTCCTCTCCAACACACTTTTAAAGTGCTAATAACTGCATAAAGTTGCACTTCAAACTTCAAACTGCGAGTTTAACTCACTCTCCACTAATTTAAGTTGTTAAAGCAGCTTTCGAGGACATTAGACTCGAGTGTCGAGGAAAAGCTCTTTTTTGCTTCTGAGTTTGCTCACATATAAACACCAACGCTGATGTCCTTAACTTAAGTGAGAGTATTTACTGAGGTTATAAGTAATATTAAACTCCAATGGAAAAATGCATTGTTTAGATGAGATGCTTTAGATGTTTCATGCAGAACTTGTGCTTTTTTCAGATGTTTCTCCTAAAACTAATAAATAGACACAAATGAGTCAATAGTTGACGTATTGTTGGAGTTTATAATATGGCACGACAGAAGCACAGATCAGCATGGAAGAATTTGATGAGAAACATATGAGTTCATATTGAGATCTCAGGATTGGAAGAGAAACATGAATGATTACTAAAGTTTTAATTTAATTTAGTTTAACAGGGAATGTTCTCAGAACGTTCTCTCAAATAGAAAGTGATCTGGTGTTTAATAATGTTCTCAAAAATGTAAGTGCAAAAACATTATTTATACCGAATTAACTGCATCAAGCAGAGGGGCGTGTTTTACTAATAATTTGTTTATTTTTGCACAAGGCACTACATCGTTTTAATTATTTTGGTGTTATCAGAATACATAACACTGTATTTGTGGTTGTATGGAATACTATTTTATAAAGGTTTAGAGGAAATAAAAAAGTCAAATTACTCATAAATAAAAAGTCAATTTATAAATATTGTTATTTTTAAAGTTTAATGTTAACTTATTTCTACTCAGTTTTATTTAATAATGTACCAGATGCTTACTCAGATTTACTACATTTTTTAGAGTGTATCCTCCATCTGTTTGCATCTGTAGATTTCTTCTAAATTCACTAATTTAGATTTCTAAATTTCAGGGGGAAAGACTCATGATGTAAGTCATTAACTGGGGACATTCTGTATGCAAATTAGGCGTTAACAAGTTAAAATACGCACATTTGCATCTAATTGACAGGGCAATGCAGGTAAATAGGATAAACAAAATAACTAAAGCATATCAACTGGTGGTGATATATACTTATTTTATTAACTTATTTTATTACATGGCTTGGTTGAATTCCAATGTAGAATGCGGTCTGTTATTTCTTGATAACAAACTGCTGTGGCTGTGCGGAGTATAAAGGCCCGTTCACACCAAGAACGATAACTAAGAGACCGTTGCCATGAAAAACAGAGCGTTGCTATGGACTCACAGGATTCTAACCGTAGAGACGGAGCGCACTATTTTCTTTAGTGGAAGCAATACAATCGGGTTCAACAATCGGGGGAGAGGGAGAAGGAGCGCTTCAGAACTCCTGAACTGATATTTAGATACTATTCCTCATACTTCAATAAATATATTTGTTTGACAGGGAAGCTGTGCGCAAACAGAAATATATATTATTTTTCAAAAATAAAAAAAAAGCACCCCAGAAAAAAGGGCACTTTCTCTCCAGGAATAAAAAGGGCAGGTGCTCACGCCCCCTTTGATGTCTATGTGTGCACGTGCCTGATTAAAGGGGTGGTGTAATGCCCTTTTCACAAGATGTTGAATAAGTCTCTGATGTCCCCAGAATGTGTGTGTGTGTGAAGTTTTAGCTCTAAATTCCCCACAGATATTTTTATATAGCATGTTAAAGTTGTCCCTTTTTGAGGGTGAGCAAAAACACACCGTTTTGTGTCGGTCTCTTTAAATGCAAATGAGCTGCTGCTCCCGGCGCAGGGGGCGGAGCTTCAAGAGCTTGTGTCCTTTTACCTCACACACACATGCACTGAACAATTCAAAAACGTTTAGCCTTTTATGTTCAAACCGGAGTCAGAAAGATGGAGAGACTCAAGAAGAAGTGACAACATGTAGAAGCAACAGGACATTTCTGAATGGTTTGTTGGTGAATTTATGTAGATGATGTGTAGTTATCTTCTAGTCATTGATTAGCATATTCTGTCTTGATAATCTATAAATCGTGTTCAGGGGGCGGGGTTTATGTAAATTCTAGGGTTGGTGATGTCACTAACCCGGGAGGAATGTGGTGTAGTCTCTACCAGCCGTTTGTTGTAGTCCTTAAAAACAGATTTCTGTAAAAGCAAATATCTCCCTTTGCTTTGAACTTTGAGCGTTGTAACTTTGCAGATGTTGTTTATGCTCAAACAGCAACATTACACACTAACTAAAGTTAGAAAAGTCAAATCATAATCAACCACCCCTTTAAAGATGAAATGCATCAGCGTCACATGTCTGGATTGATTAGCTCACTTCTTGTGTCCTCGAACTGCTTGTTGAAAACATTTTGCGGCTAAAATATCTCACAAAACCAACACAAGAATTCGTCATGTAAAAAATTATTTGGTAACACTTTACAATAAGATCTATTTTGGTTAATGCATTAAACTAACAATGAGCTATATGTCTTTTTTTACAGCATTTATTAACCTTATTTGTTAATGTTAGTTATTAAAAATGTTTAAGTTAGTTCAGATTTGGATCTTAAAAATGTAGTAAATTTTGAGATTAACATTAAGACTAATAAAAGCTGTAGAAGTATTGTTCATTCTTGTTAACTAATGTTCACAAATGAAGCCTTTTTCATTTTATTTTCACCTTCATTTGTGCGTTTTACTAGAAAACACTATTTCAGTCTTTCTACTTCAAAATGTCTCATTTAATTACTTGCCATTTCTTTGTGATTGATTTAGCAATTTCTGACTGAAGATTGTGTCCAAGTGAATCCCACAATTCTTACTAAAGTTGGAAACGAGGAGCGAGACAAGAAAAGTATGAGAAATGAAAGTCCTGAAATGAGGGACAGACAGAAAAATATATATGTAAATATAGTGAGGGACGGAGAAGAGAGGGAAAATGAGGCGCTGATTACATTCCTTCCCTGTCGAGAGCTTGATTCTCAGAGGCGGCCCATTGTTACAGACGAAACTAAATGAGTCTCCCGGGAGAGCAGACATTACCCGACCAAATGACCCTCGATTGAGGCTGTGGGGCTGCGAACGAGAGTCAGATGTGCCGCAGCTCAGGCTTTTATTTACTTATCTCATTTTTAGACCGAACGCTGGTTTATTCTAAGCAGATGTACAGGCCTGGTTTCACAGACAGGGATTAGCTTTAGTTTAATTAGGACATTTAAGAAGCTTTTATAAACGTGCCTTTGAAAAACATTACTACTGTGCATCTTGCATCTCACAATTCTGACTTGTTTTATTGCAATTCTGACTTTTTTTTAAATCACAACTGCAAATTTATATCTCGCAATTCTGACTTTTTTCTTGCAATTCTGACTTTTTTATTGCAATTCTGACTTTTTTTTAAATCACAACTGCAAATTTATATCTCGCAATCCTGACTTTTTTCTCACAGTTCAGACTTTTTTATTGCAATTCTGACTTTTTTTTATCACAATTGCGAATTTATATCTCACAATTCAGACTTTTTTCCTGCAAATCTTACTTTTTTATCACAATTGCGAATTTATATCTCACAATTCTGACTTTTTTCTCACAGTTCAGACTTTTGTATTGCAATTCTGACTTTTTTTTATCACAATTGCAAATTTATATCTCACAATTCAGACTTTTTTCCTGCAAATCTTACTTTTTTATCACAATTGCGAATTTATATCTCACAATTCTGACTTTTTTCTCACAGTTCAGACTTTTTTATTGCAATTCTGACTTTAATCACAATTGCGAATTTGTATCTCGCAATTCTGACTTTTTCTTGCAATTCTGACTTTTTTAATCATAATTGCAAATTTATATCTCGCAATTTTGACTTTTTTCTTGCAAATCGTACTTTTTTATCAACATTGCGAATTTATATCCCACAATTCCGACTTTTTTCTCGCAGTTCGTACTTTTTTATCTCAATTGCAAATTTATATCTCACAATTCTGACTTTTTTTCTCGCAATTCTTACTTTATCACAATTGCGAATTTATATCTCACAATTCTGACTTTTTTTTAATCGCAATTCTTACTTTATCACAATTGCGAATTTATATCTCACAATTCAGACTTTTTTCTCGCAATTCTTACTTTTTATCACAATTTGCGAATTTATATCTCACAATTCTGACCTTTTTTTCTCGCAATTCGTACTTTTTTTTCACAATTGTGAATTTATATCTCACAATTCAAACTTTTTTCTTGCAATTCTGACTTTTTTCCTTGTAATTCTCGAGATGAAAATTTCCAGATGTAAATTCTCAATTGCCTTTTTTTATTTTTTATTCAGTGGCGGAAACAATCTTCCATACAAACCTGATGTGGCCGGCTTGATTTGATCTGAGAGCTGCATGTATTGGAGGAAAACAGTGCAGATTGTTTTAAGGCCTGTTCGCACCAAGGACGATAATTACAACGATTCAGTTCTAAAAGGAGTTCTAGAAGAATAGCAGAGTTCACATCACAACTATGACGATAACGGCACAGAGAAGAACTATCAGAACTATTTTCACAGCTAATGAACGATAAAACATTGACAGCCAATCAGAATCCATCCTGCTCTAAACTAAAGAGCTCAAGGATTTAAAGCGATATTTACAGTTTTTTCCAATTGCTGACACACTAAAATGTCATGCACAGCACAATTATTTAATCTGACACACACAGAGCAAAACCTCTTCTCAAGTCTCCAAAAGTCTTTCCAAAACACATTTTCTGCTTTACACACATTTTGCAATTCAAAATGGCACTTTTTAAACACACTGAACACGGTTCCCTGCATAAGACACAACAATCTGACATAAGGTCGCATGACTGCCATTTCAAAACACTGCCATTCAAAATGACACTCCATGAGCTGATTGGCCGATACATGTGTCACCTGACCAAACACCTCAATGCTTCATTAACACATCACTCTTTTTTTCCAGTTTACTGTTTTTTGTGAGCATATTTTTTTTTCAGTCCAATGTAGGCTAAATATTTCTGCTGTGCATATGTTGCACTGACTTGTTTAGTGAATAATAATAATAATAATAATAATTGTTTCAACAGCATGTGTGTGTATCTGCAAATATTTCTGTGCATGTGAACAATCTGATGAATTTTCTACAATTTGAACTATTTTAGTATTATGGCAAAGCATACTAAAGATGAGAGTACTCTTCATTACGCCCAACAGTGTGTCGTTGATTAGACAAAAATCTGCTAATATGAATGAAGTGTGTGCCATTTCGCGCAAAAGTTTGATTTTGATAATGCTATATGTAGTTTTGGTTGCAGTGCTTCATTTTGCAGGATATATTAGGTATTTTGCAGTTTGGGTGTGTGGTTTTGTGAATTGTGTTAAGTATATTGATAAAACCAGTCTAGTCTGCAAAGTTGTGTGTTAGCAATTGGAAAAAACTGTAACAATGAAGCATTGAGGTGTTTGGTCAGGTGACACATGTATCGGCCAATCAGCTCATGGAGTGTCATTTTGAATGGCAAACATGTGACCTTATGTCAGATTGTTGAGTCTTATGTCGAGAACAGTGTTCAGTGCGTTTAAAAGGTGCCATTTTGAATTGCAAAATGTGTGTAAAGCAGAAAATGTGTTTAGACTTTTGGAGACTTGAGAAGAGGTTTTGCTCTGTGTGTGTCAGATTAAATAATTGTGCTGTGCATGACATTTTAGTGTGTTAGCAATTGGAAAAAACTGTAAGAAGCTTCTAAGTGCCTGGGAAAAAAACATTACAAGTGTGCATCTTGAAACATTGATTTTAAGATATGCATTTTAGACTGAGACTAGACTTATGGGCCTAGGATAATGTTGTAAGATTGTAAGCCCTACGGATGTATTTTTCTCAACAGGTGCATGTCAGAAACACACCGCTGAACTCATTTGCATAGCAAGTGATATTTCCATATGAGGTCGATTGTTTGAATGGCAAAATATCGACTTGCTCTTCATCTGCATTCAGCAGAAGGAACGACTGTCATCTGTAGTCGAAACCAAGACCAGAGTGTGTTGAGACCGAGGCAAGACTAAGGCCAGAGTAAAAACAATTCAATTCAGTTCAATTCACATTTATTTGTATAGCGCTTTTCACAATACACATCGTTTCAGAGCAGCTTTACAGAAAATGCATGAGTCCATATTACAATTTACATTGATCTGTTATCAGAGGAAACTTTTCAAGTTATGCATTTCAGAAATATACATATACAAATCACAGTTAGCTAAACATTTATTAATTTAAACAATGTAATAAGGCAGAAACAGTGAGCTCATTGAAGTAATGAATACTTGTTTGTTATCAACTGATTATGACATATAGAAAATTGTAGCATTGTAGCAAAACAAGACTTTTTTTGCAATCATATCTATTTAGGGTCATTTGTTTTAATTTTAGTGACATTTTTGACAGAATTCCCCGTTATATTCTGACCCGGCAGAACAGTAAAAATAGAAATGAAATTAGATTGCATGTTGAAGCAGGAAGTTTTACATCCAATCACTTTAATGATGTTAACTAATAAATCAGACGATGCATCTGATCGCAAAATCCCACGTCTTCTTAGACAAGACCTTCAAATAATGGTGTCAAGGCCGATCTCGAGTACAACACATCATTTGTTCGGACCGCAGTGTGCGATGTCAGGGATATGTGTGTTTTGCCTTTGTTTTTGGATTTGTCTTCCGTGTTTTCCGTTTGACCCAGTTTTCCTCGTGTTTCATTAGTTAATCCCATTCACTGGTGCCTTGTCAATCACCTCGCTAATTATCTCGTTTGCTCCCTTGTTTGCTGTGTATAAGCCTTTCAGTTTTGTCTTTGTCCTGTATTAATGTTCATGTGTTCCTCTCATGCTTTTGAATTAAAGATTATTGGAATTGGATCCTTCTCTTCAGCCACTTAACTGTGACACACGATGGGTTGAACAGACTTACATTACAGTAACACTTTAGTTTAGAGTCCAATTCTCACTATTATATAGTTGCTTATTAGCATGCATGCTAGGATATTGGGTGTTTATTAGTACTTATAAAGCACATATTAATACCTCATTCTGCATGATCATATTCTACATCCCTTAATCCACCGAATACCTAATTTAACAACTTCCTTACTAACTTTTAATGAGCAGTAATTAGGAGTTTATTGAGGCAAAAGTCATAGTTAATAATGAGAATTGGACCCTAATCTAAAGTGTGACCTAACTTCCAATAAAGGAAAACACATCAAACATTTTAATTATAGAAAGCAAACATGCTGTAAACAGTAAGGTGTATAAAGGGGTGGTTGATTATGATTTGACTTTTCTAACTTTAGTTAGTGTGTAATGTTGCTGTTTGAGCATAAACAACATCTGCAAAGTTACAACGCTCAAAGTTCAAAGCAAAGGGAGATATTTGCTTTTACAGAAATCACTTTTTAAGGACTACAACAAACGGCTGGTAGAGACTACACCACATTCCTCCCGGGTTAGTGACATCACCAACCCTAGAATTTACATAAACCCCGCCCCCGGAACACGATTTATAGATTATCAAGACAGAATATGCTAATCAATGACTAGAAGATAACTACACATCATCTACATAAATTCATCAACTATCCATTCAGAAATGTCCTGTTGCTTCTACATGTTGTCACTTCTTCTAGAGTCTCTCCATCATTGACTCTCGTTTGAACATAAAAGTTTAAGACATTTTCAGTGCATGTGTGTGTGAGGTAAAAGGACACAAGCTCTTGAAGCTCCGCCCTCTGTGCCGGGAGCAGCAGCTCATTTGCATTTAAAGGGAAAGACACAAAAACGGTGCGTTTTTGCTCACCCTCAAAAAGTGACAACTTTAACATGCTATATAAAAATATCTGTGGGGTATTTAGAGCTAAAACTTCACACACACACACTCTGGGGACATCAGAGACTTATTCAACATCTTGTGAAAAGTGCATTATACCCCCCCTTTAAAAGTGAGAAAAGCTTTGTCTAAAAGTGTGAGTGGTGCTTGACCACATTAAACTCACCACCGGTTGTTTGCATGTTTCTCTGGTGCTTTGTGTTGCTAGGTGTTTCTTACTGGTCAGAGTCACAATACGCCCAACCTAGTTTCTTTGAATCTCTGGATTTGAACATGTACATTTATGCATTTAGCTGACGCTTTAATCCAAATCATTCAAGGCATGTGTTTTATCAGTTCATGCATTCCCTCACTCACTTTTAAATGTCCGTATGGCCTTAAGCCATATTCAAGACTCAATATAGCTTTCTAATCAAATCCGACAGAGTTTTTGGCTTGCAAATGAAAATCTCTGTGTGTGATCTGCACTAAGACAAACTTCAAACACGGATCGCAGTGTTTCTGCTCGATTTGCATTTCCATCCTCTCCATCTTCAGCTGAAACTAGACCAATCCATTATCTTTTGTGTTTATCTAGACTCCAGTGTTCATACGAAACGATCTCTGCACGCCGCTGACATTTCATCCAACTCTTTCCTCGCTGCATTTGAGGTTTTCACTGCTTGTCAACTTGCGAGTGCATATTGTTGGCTCTTACGCAGGTGTAAATGGCTCGTGTCTTGTTGCCAGGTGTAAATGGGTCTAGAAATCCCATAAAGATTTTATAGGACAGATTTCATGCCACAAAAACTCTCCTATGAAACCTGGGAATCCTGAGATACTCTTGTGAATATCATTCGAGGTCACTGGATATCCACGAGCAGAGCTTTATACGCCACTTTATGTGTGAAACAATCATTTTAGAACAAGAATCTTCGAGGTTCTGCTAAACATAGAGGTTTGATCACAAAATTATCATTTTTGGATAATGCAATTATTCCTTTAAGCCTCTTGAAAATAAACAAGGTTCCATGAAGAAACTTTAACATCCATTCCATAGAAAAACGTTATTGAAGAATAGTTATTTTACGAAACTGATGCATTTCTTTTTTATGCATTGCTGCGAAAACCTCTTTTTGGAAACTCATAGTTTCTGAATGAAAATACAAATGCCCTAAAGATTAAAATGAAAATTTTTTATCTAAACGTGTGACCCAACAGGGTTGAAACTGCCAACATCAGTGGATTAAATCTGAAGCAGAAGTGAATCTGTTAATGTAGATAAAATATTACTTTCAAGTAGGTTATTATAGTAAACTAAAACCATAAAAAACTAAAACAAAGGTTAACTGGAATAACTATTTTCTAGTAACATTTCTCATTTTCTTTAGTTTAACAATGTAAAAATAATAATAATTTTTTACCTCAAAATATAAAAATCTCCTTATTTTGAACATAAATTCAGCATAACACTGCTTTGAAGGACATTTATATCCCATCTTCACTTCAGAACAGCTCTTTTCTCCTGTTTATGTGGAAGTTTTGTTCTGTTAGACTCTCAGTAGAGACATGATAGCCGTCTGAACGCTTCTTCTGTAACAAGAGGGAGACATAAACACATTCGCCACACTCTCTCAGGTCATTTCATTCCCAAACACAAACTATTAAATAAACATTAAATGTCAGGCATTATCTGAGAGGAGCTTAAAGATAAAAGTTCACTCTGCAAACACCATCCATTTTTAATTGGCTTTTAATTAGACCCATATTTCAATGGCGCTTTACTGCTAAAAAACAAAAGAAGAATAGAAAGTTTACAGATATACGAGCTCACCCTGATCTCTAATCGCATTTTATGGGAATAAAGACAAACTCTCAGTTGATCCGATTATCACAGGTGTTTTTGCATCTGATATCAGCATGGGTTACAGCAAACTGACTGTAAATTAATCTGGACCACTAACCTTTTTTGTTTTAAATGCTACTTTTCTACTCACTCTAAACTTGAAATTACAGAGAAAAAAAAAAAATATATATATAACTATATATTTCTGTAATTTCAAGAATATATATAGTAAAAATATTATATATTTGTAAAAAAATATATATATATATTTATATATATATTTATACACTCGCCTAAAGGATTATTAGGAACACCTGTTCAATTTCTCACTAATTCAATTATCTAATCAACCAATCACATGTCAGTTGCTTCAATGCATTTAGGGGTGTGGTCCTGGTCAAGACAATCTCCTGAACTCCAAACTGAATGTCAGAATGGGAAAGAAAGGTGATTTAAGCAATTTTGAGCGTGGCATGGTTGTTGGTGCCAGACGGGCCGGTCTGAGTATTTCACAATCTGCTCAGTTACTGGGATTTTCACGCACAACCATTTCTAGGGTTTACAAAGAATGGTGTGAAAAGGGAAAAACATCCAGTATGCGGCAGTCCTGTGGCCGAAAATGCCTTGTTGATGCTAGAGGTCAGAGGAGAATGGGCCGACTGATTCAAGCTGATAGAAGAGCAACTTTGACTGAAATAACCACTCATTACAACCGAGGTATGCAGCAAAGCATTTGTGAAGCCACAACACGCACAACCTTGAGGCGGAAGGGCTACAACAGCAGAAGACCCCACCGGGTACCACTCATCTCCACTACAAATAGGAAAAAGAGGCTACAATTTGCACGAGCTCACCAAAATTGGACAGTTGAAGACTGGAAAAATGTTGCCTGGTCTGATGAGTCTCGATTTCTGTCGAGACATTCAGATGGTAGAGTCAGAATTTGGCGTAAACAGAATGAGAACATGGATCCATCATGCCTTGTTACCACTGTGCAGGCTGGTGGTGGTGGTGTAATGGTGTGGGGGATGTTTTCTGGGCACACTTTAGGCCCCTTAGTGCCAATCGGGCATCGTTTAAATGCCACGGCCTACCTGAGCATTGTTTCTGACCATGTCCATCCCTTTATGACCACCATGTACCCATCCTTTGATGGCTACTTCCAGCAGGATAATGCACCATGTCACAAAGCTCGAATCATTTCAAACTGGTTTCTTGAACATGACAATGAGTTCACTGTACTAAAATGGCCCCCACAGTCACCAGATCTCAACCCAATAGAGCATCTTTGGGATGTGGTGGAACGGGAGCTTCGTGCCCTGGATGTGCATCCCACAAATCAACTGCAAGATGCTATCCTATCAATATGGGCCAACATTTCTAAAGAATGCTTTCAGCAGCTTGTTGAATCAATGCCATGTAGAAATAAGGCAGTTCTGAAGGCGAAAGGGGGTCAAACACAGTATTAGTATGGTGTTCCTAATAATCCTTTAGGTGAGTGTATATACATATACATATATTCTTGAAATTACAGAATATTCTGTATGCAATTCAAATACATACATCTTAAATCTTAATATTCTTCTAAATGTTTAATATCAGAGTGTATAGTGGTCAAACTCAGCCGTCTGTAAATACAACCCGTCTCGTCTTTCTTATAACACTATTTTCTATGTATTGTGCCGCTACACTGCTTCTGTCTTCCTTTTCTTTTCTTTATGGTGAGATTTTCATTTCTTGCTGTCATCGTGACTCGCTCTCCGCGTCGGCTGACATCTGTTTACTTCCAGGACATGCAGCGGAGCGCAGGATCAAACTGTTTATTTACGGAGGGGACTGAAATATTACACTAAACAAAGCATGATTTATAGATTCATTATTTTTATGACTCACTTAGATGTAAAATGCATTGATTCAATTATATTCAGTTGTAGGCCCCAGAATCATTCCCACCCTTCATCCCTTCAGCTGCGACCTTGAGACTTCAGTGAGGTCTGAGCATTCATCACAATCGACACCAGCGCATGTTGATATCAGGCATACAGCCAAGATTCAATCAGATGATTAGGTTGTTTTTTAAAGGAATATTTTTAAAATATTTTTCCAAACCTGTGGAATCTTGTTTCCACCACGGAATAAAACAATTTAAAAGATAATTGCAACTTTTTTCCTCACATTTCAGACTTTTTTCTCATATTTCAGACTGTTTTTTAATTTTATTTGTGAATTTTTTATCGTAATTCAGACTTTTTTTATTGCAATTCTGACTTTTTTTATCGTAAATTCAGACTTTTTTATTGCAATTCTGACTTTTTTTCTCACAATTCTGACTTTTTATCGCAATTTCGTGTTTAAATCTCGCAATTCAGAATTTTTTTTATCGCAACTGTCTTTTTATTGCAATTCTGACTTTTTTCTCACAATTGGGACTGTTTTATCACAATTTCGTGTTTATATCTCGCAATTCTGACTTTTTTCTCGCAATTCAGACTTTATTTTCTTGCAAGTCAGACTTTTTTATCTCTCAAGTCAGACTTTTTTTTCCTCCCAATTATGAATTTTGAGATGTAAATTTGCAATTGCCTTTCTTATTTTTTATTTTCTCATAACACTATTTACATTTGCACAACAGTTAATGCAGTTCCCTTTCAAGGGAACTCCCGTTGCGTCGAGAATGACGCTATGGGGAACGCTTTGCGTGATGACGTCTTGAAGCACATGTAAAATCAGTCCAATGGTGTGGCGGAACGTCAGAGGCGGGTGACGTCACGTACCAGGAAGCTATAAAGCCGGCCCGAAACAGAAAACGAAAGCTTTCTGAGTCTTCAGTTGCGCTCTGTGTTGAATCTGTCTGTTTATTTGGTGTTGTCTGTCTATATATATATATATATTATTCAGTATGGCGAGCAAGCAGCAGTTTAGAGTGTGTGTCCATCCCTGCCCGCGTTATTTAACGGGAGGTGACACACACACTCTTTGTGTTGTTTGTTTGGGAGAGGAGCATGCCCAGTCAGCACTCGAGGGTGGTGACTGTGTGCATTGCTGTGCGCTTCCATTGCGGACGCTCCGATCCCGTTTGGCTCGGTTCAATCCCGACCACGTTCCCCAGGGCTCGGGTCCCGCCGCGGCTGAGGCTCGGCGGCGATCTCAGACCTGGGGTTCGCAAATGGATCTGTCAGTGGATGTTGAGACGGGCTCTGCCTTATCTCAGCCTCTTACTGACAGATCCAGTGCCTCTCATCAGGGTGTGGAAGCACGCGCGGCGGTTTCTTCCCCCCCGATGGAGGCACCAGTACTGCAACTTTCCAGCTCTGAGGAGTTGGATGTTGTGAGTATTGATGCTGAGTCTGAGGATTCGCCACCTCAGTCTCATGCGTTTGAAGAATTGCTTGATGTTATTACTAGAGCTGTTGACAGACTTTCTATTGAGTGGCCAGAGGATAGGCAGGACGTTCGTTCGAAAAGTAAGCTCGACGAACGCTTCCTGCCATCTCGTGCGCAGCCCCAGCGCAGGAGCCTGCCGTTTTTCCCCGATCTCCACACCGAGGTGTCGAGATCGTGGGGGAAACCAGTGTCTTACAGAGTTTATACACCACAAACATCACACTACTCCTCAATATATAAATATAAAGAGTATGGTTATGGGGAGATGCCGAAGGTGGAAGAGACGCTTGCGGGCTATCTCTCTCCAGCAACGGCATCTTCCCTGAAGGCTCCTACACTCCCCTCTAAGCCAGTTAAAGTAACATCTTCCCTGGTTCATAAATCATATGCAGCCGCTGGTCAAGCCGCAGCGTGTCTGCATACGATGTCAATCATGCAAGCATATCAGGCTGAGTTATTGGGGGATTTAGAGGAGGGCGGGGGGATTGGTCCTGACACGGTGGCCGAACTACGCAGAGCCACAGATCTGTCTCTCAGGGCCACCAAGGAGACCGCTAAATCTATCGGGCGGTCTATGGCAGCCCTGGTGGCCACTGAGAGGCATCTGTGGCTCAATCTAAGTGATATCAAGGATAAAGAAAAGCATGTCCTCTTAGATGCTCCGGTCTCCACTGTTGGTTTGTTTGGCGATGCAGTTAACGTTGCGGTAGCAAAATCACAAGAAGCCGCTAAACAAGCAGCTGCTCTCCAAAAACTTCTTCCCCGCCGTTCTTTCTTTGAGGCTGCTGAGCGGGAGCAGCCTCACTCCTCTAAAAGAGCGCTGATCATCGTGCCACTCAGAAACAGAGTGTGTCCTCCCGTGCTCCCCCACAAAAATCTCGGGGACACGGAGGGCGCGCTCAAACCCAGCAGTCTTCGAGGGGTAGAGCGGATCTGCGGACCGTTATTACCGCCAAGAAGGCTGCTGGGAAGAAATCCTGATGTCCGAGGGCTCAGGACATATGAGGGTAGTCCCCCCCGAAGCAGAGCGGTTAACACCTCTTTTTACGGTGCCCGTCTCTCTTCGGTACCCTCAGGGGACCGTTCTGCCAACCCTGCCGCCTCCGGTGTTACAGGGCGCAGCGGTCTCCGGCGAGCACATATCTCAAGGACCACCCGGAAACGTAGTGGCCTCGGGATGCCCGCCCCCTCCGAGGAGGGTGTTAGAGCAGTCTGTTCGGTCGTTCCCTGCCGGTGCGCCGTTACAGGGCGACGAATTGACTACTCAACAACAACGAAATCCAGAAACCAGTCTCGAGAGGCTGGTACCTCTAGTAGAATCTTTGACAGCGTGGAAGCTACTGTCGAATGTTTCTCGTTGGGTCCTGCAGACCGTGGAAAAAGGGTATCAGATACAATTCAAAAAACGCCCACCTCGGTTTATGGGGGTCCTGCCCACAGTGGTGGGCCCCGAGCAGGTTCTGGTTATGGAACAGGAAGTAAACACTCTGTTAGAGAAAGGGGCCATAGAATATGTACCTCCCTCCAACAGGGAAACCGGATTTTACAGCCGGTATTTCATAGTTCCGAAAAAGGACGGGGGATTGCGTCCCATTTTAGATCTTCGAGTTCTGAACGAGTCAGTCATGCAGCTCAAGTTCAAAATGTTAACATTGAGACAGATCGTGCCACAGATCAGGTCCGAGGACTGGTTTGTCACGATAGACCTCAAGGACGCATATTTCCATATTTCCATCCGTCCGTGTCATTGGAAGTTCCTGAGGTTTGCTTTCGGGGGGCAAAGCATACCAATATCGTGTTCTTCCATTCGGCCTAGCTTTATCACCCCGCACTTTCACCAAATGCATGGATGCAGCTCTGGCGCCGCTGCGCCTCCAAGGTATTCGCATCATGAACTACATCGACGATTGGTTGATTTTAGCTCAGTCGCATCAGTTGGCGGTTCAACATCGAGATGTTGTTCTCGCCCACATGAAAGAGTTGGGGTTACGGCTGAACGCCAAGAAGAGTGTGCTTTCTCCACTCCAGAGGACCACTTTTTTAGGCGTAGTTTGGGATTCAGTGTCGATGCAGGCGCGCCTGTCACCGCCACGTATAGAGTCCATCCTTGCAGCTGTGAAAAGTGTAAAGCTAGGCCAGCTACTCACTGTCAAACAGTTCCAGAGACTGTTGGGTCTCATGGCAGCAGCGTCCAACGTGATACCTTTTGGACTGCTACACATGAGGCCCCTGCAGTGGTGGCTCAGGACCAGGGGGTTTTCCCCGAGGGGCAACCCATTTCGCACAATCAGGGTCACGCGGCGATGCTTACGTGCCCTGGTTATGTGGAAGAAACCTTGGTTCCTGTCCCAGGGCCCAGTGTTGGGAGCTCCTTGTCGTCGCAAACTGCTAACGACGGATGCTTCCCTCACGGGTTGGGGAGCGATCCTGGAGGGTCGCTCAGCTCAAGGTCTGTGGGAAGACCATCATCGTTCCTGGCATATCAATCGCCTAGAGATGTTAGCTGTCTTCCGGGCTCTGAGGAGCTTTATCACAGATCTCAGGGGACACCATGTGCTAGTACATACGGACAACACGTCGGTAGTCGCCTATATCAACCACCAAGGGGGTTTGCGCTCGCGCCCGTTATCCAACTTGGCACGCCATATCCTCTTGTGGTCCCAGGGGAAGTTACTGTCACTCAGGGCAGCTTACATCCCCGGGGTCCAGAATATAGGAGCAGACACTCTGTCGAGGCAGGGGCCGAGGCCCGGGGAATGGAGGCTCCACCCCGAGGTGGTGGAGCTGATATGGAGGGAGTTCGGCCAAGCACAAGTGGATCTGTTTGCGTCTCGAGAGACTTCTCACTGTCCACTTTGGTTCTCCCTCACGCATCCAGCTCCTCTGGGACTGGATGCTATGGTTCAGACGTGGCCGAGGCTACGTCTGTACGCCTTTCCCCCAGTGGCTCTGCTCCCGGGAGTTCTGGAGAGAGTTCGCAGGGACCGGGTTTGCCTGCTTCTTATAGCCCCGCGTTGGCCGGGCAGAGTATGGTTTCCCGATCTGGTCTCCCTCCTCGACGGGCATCCTCTGGAGTTACCCGTCAGGAGAGACCTTCTGTCCCAGGCAGGGGGCTCAATATTTCACCCCCGCCCAGAACTGTGGAACCTGTGGGCTTGGCCTCTGAGGGGGCCCAGCTCATAGAGTCAGGTCTCTCAACTGAGGTTGTTGAGACCATTCTACAGTCCAGAGCTCCCTCCACGAGGAAACTTTATGCCCTGAAGTGGAGAGTCTTCACTTCTTGGTGTAGTGACCGTCGGTTGGACCCAGTTAACTGCCCAGTTGGTACAGTGCTGGAGTTCCTGCAGGACCGGTTCACAGCAGGTCTAACCCGGTCCATTTTAAAGGTTTATGTGGCGGCCATAGGTGCTTACCACATTCCTTTGGGTGGAATGTCTGTGGGGAAAGACCCTTTGATATCTCGTTTCCTTCGTGGCACTTGGAGGCTGAGGCCTGCAGTTCGCTCTAGGGTGCCACCATGGGACTTGTCCATTGCGTTACAAGGTTTGTCCCTGGCCCCCTTTGAGCCAATTGAGGAGGTTCCTGAGAAGTTTTTAACGCTGAAAGCTCTTTTCCTTCTTGCTATTTCCTCTCTCAAGAGAATAGGGGATCTCCAAGCGTTGTCGGTTGCTCCGTCCTGCTTAGAGTTTGCTCCGGGTATGATCAAAGCATTTCTTCATCCAAGACCGGGCTATATCCCCAAGGTCCCCACTAATGTGGTCAGACCTATTGTTCTGCAGGCCTTCTGTCCTCCTCCCTTTCAAAATGCGGACCAGGAGGCTAATAATTTGCTTTGCCCTGTGCGGGCGTTAGACGCATATGTCCACAGAGCTGCCCTGTGGCGAAAAAGTGATCAATTATTTGTGTGCTTTGGGTCCCCTAACAAAGGAGGTCCAGTGTCTAAGCAAAGGATGAGCAAGTGGGTGGTCGAGGCTATCTCACTTGCTTATGAGGCGGCTGGGCAGCCTTCTCCTTTGGCTGTCCGGTCGCACTCGACGAGGAGTATGGCGGCCTCTAAGGCCCTTATTTCAGGAGTTTCTTTACAGGACGTCTGTGATGCGGCAGGCTGGTCCTCACCGCACACTTTCGTCAGGTTTTACTCTCTGGATCTAGACTCTGCTCCAGGGTCTCATGTTTTGTCTTCCTAGTGCTGCTCTCCAGATTACACACAGGACAGACATTCGTAGCTATGGAGGCGTTGGTATAGACGTTCCCCATAGCGTCATTCTCGACGCAACGGGAGTTCCCTTGAAAGGGAACGCCTCGGTTACGACTGTAACCTCGGTTCCCTGAAGAGGGAACGAGCGTTGCGTCGCCTTGCCATATCTCCTTCATGCCTGTCAGCTCGACTTCAGACTTTTACGAAGCTTTCGTTTTCTGTTTCGGGCCGGCTTTATAGCTTCCTGGTACGTGACGTCACCCGCCTCTGACGTTCCGCCACACCATTGGACTGATTTTACATGTGCTTCAAGACGTCATCACGCAAAGCGTTCCCCATAGCGTCATTCTCGACGCAACGCTCGTTCCCTCTTCAGGGAACCGAGGTTACAGTCGTAACCGAGGCGTTCTCAAAACAATTAGTACAAACTGCAAAACCTAGTTGATAACCTGCAAAAGCGTGTCACTTGCTCAAAATGGATAGCTCACTCCTCAAAAGCAAGTATTTGTGTCAATGAAAGTGTCAGTGTCATCAAAATAAAAAGTCGTGACACCATCATTTATGAACAAGATAGTCAAATGGCTTTGTCATGTTTTCATTATGACAGTTTACTCTGTAAATGTTTTCCAATGATAAAAGTCAGATCTTGGTGACACTACCTGAAAATGCTCAAGACAGCACTATATACTATTTGCACAGCCATTTGAAAAAATACAGTAAAACTACACATTACTGTATTTATGAGGTAACTGAGTACAAGACACTGAATATGTATGTTTCACATTTTTACTGCATATGCTCTTTGCAATTCTAATTTGTTCACAGCATTGTGCAAAATAAAAAATACACCATTATTTACAACGAACATAAACTCCCTGTGCACAACTGTACACAATATTGCAGTAGGCCTATATACTGTATTGGAACTGAACATACAACATACATAGGACTGTAATCATTCATGCACATCCAGACGTTCCTCTCTGTCTGGTCAAATAATTTAATCTACATCACAGCGAATATCATCTCTTGCTCAATTGCAAATTGTTCAATTTAGGAGACTTTTTTAGGATTTTTTTTTTTTTTTTTTTTTTTAATGACAGATTTTGACAACTAGTTCAACATTTTTGTATGTAATGACTCAAGCAATGAAATTAGGACTATTAGTTTTATATGGAATGACTATTCAGCATTCACAAGTATAGTTAATTTTGACTGACATGACATAAGCAAATGATAATGTTATAAAACAGCAGAGAGTTGTATGAAAGTATTTGATGCATTTCCAAAAGCATTTGCAATTTGTTGGAAGGAATGAGAAACTGCTACTATGATGTGCACAAATGACTAAATGTTGTGGAGGTTGAACTAACTGTTGTGCAAATGTAAATAGTGATGTGAGAAATGCACCAAAGCGACTGAGAAAAACTGTAAAAGCTTTCATTGCAGTTTCATGGAACCAGTACATTACACAAAGTCTTTTTATGTTCCATGGAAAACAAAAAAGTCATTCAGGATTGACAACATTTACAGTAAATGATGACAGAATGTGCATTCTTGAGTGAAAAATTTGAGGCATGAGTCAAAAAACAACAACAACAACAACAACGTTGCTTGTAAAATCAGAGTTGCTCTATCTGGGCACAAAATACTCTTGGACCTCTCTTTTACTTTCCCTGACGTTTTTCCGTCAGTATTTCCAAGAAACAGCCATTAGTATGAGCAAATGCATTCCCAAAGGTATTGCCAAACTCTGCCTGCCTGTATTTCCAATGAAAAATTGAGAAGAGCTTTGCGTCTTGAGCGGCTATCGCTCAAGACAGGGCGAATCCTCCTACTGAGACCACTGCGCCACGCAAGATTACGGTCACCAATCCATCCGAATCACTCACATATGTGCACAGTGCGGCCAGTGCATTTCATCAGAGATATCTCTGACAACAGCCTCGGGGATGGAGAGAAGCGTGTTATCAGCCCTGAGCGCTGCTGTCTGATGTGTGAGGCTATTACGGTTATCTGGGGCTTTCTTCATGCATACAGCTGCTGCATTGAGTATTTATGAAGCCTTCAGTGTTTCAGTTCAGAGACTTTTTGTATTCATCTGAGTGAAATATAACAGGTTAACAGTAACTTGATCATTGCAGAATACTGAAATATAATGGGATAGTTCACCCAAAAAATGGAATATACATCATTTATTTTGGTCCAAAAACATTTGACTTTCTTTCTTCTGTGGGACACAAAAGGAGATGTTTAGCTGAATGTTCACGCCGCTCCTTTACATGTCACCGTATCACCGTCAGGAGCTGTCAATCAAACTTCATAAGAATATCAGACCAGTTGAACAAATCAAAAGCAAATGTAAAGTGAACTAATCTAAAAGAAATGTGCATATAAATTAATCTCTAAATTGTTATTTTCTAAATTGTTTAATTTACTGTACAATTGTAATTTACAACAGTAATGTCTTCATTTTTAGAATTAATTAAATCTACTCAGGGCCGGAGTGGGGCCACTTTTCAGCCCGGGACTTTCAAGCCCAAGACCGGCCCACTTTTTCCATGGTGGAATTCCAAATTAGCACTTTTTCTAAATTGGATAAATGAAGCAACAGTTCAGCTCGTACTATTGTGTAGTTTGTATTAATACCATGGGTTAACAAATAATGTAGCCTTATGGTTAAATAATAATTCACTTAGACTTTAAGCAATTGCGACTTTATTTCACACAATTCTGACTTTTATATCTCACAATTCTGACTTTATATCTCACAATTCTGACTTTATATCTCGCAATTCTGACTTTATATCTCACAATTCTGACTTTATATCTCGCAATTCTGACTTTATATCTCACAATTCTGACTTTATAACACACAATTCTGACTATATCTCGCAATTCTGACTTTATATCTCACAATTCTGACTTTATATCTCACAATTCTGACTTTATATCTCGCAATTCTGACTTTATATCTCACAATTCTGACTTTATAACACACAATTCTGACTTTATATCTCGCAATTCTGACTTTATATCTCGCAATTCTGACTTTATATCTCACAATTCTGACTTTATAACACACAATTCTGACTTTATATCTCACAATTCTGACTTTATATCTCACAATTCTGACTTTATAACACACAATTCTGACTTTATATCTCACAATTCTGACTTTATATCTCACAATTATGACTTTATATCTCACAATTATGACTTTATAACACAATTGCGACATTATTTCACGCAGTTCTTACTTTATAACACACAATTGCGACTTTATTTCACGCAATTCTGAGAAATAAAGTCAGAATTGCGAGATGTAAACTCACAATTGTGAGATAAAAAGTCACAATCATCCCGAAAGTGAAGCGGCCCACCGGGAATTCTCCCGATTCTCCTGATTACCCACTCCGGGCCTGAATCTACTACTACTAATAATAATAATAATAGAGACCCTGAAAGAGGTTAGTTTCATTTTCATGTCATATCACAGTTAAATTGCAGTATATGACAAAATAATTGCAATTACATTTTTTTGGGCTAAGTTGTGCAGTCCTAAAAAAATAAATAAACTGCAGTCTCAAAACACGGTTTGAAATCGCTGGTGTTTCTGACGTCACAAACTACCTTGTAACCAATCAGATCAACGTGTGATCGTCAACCAGTGGATCTCTGAGCTGAGTGAGTGAGTGGAGGCGGGGCTCATTTGCATATTCATAGAACCGCGAATACTAAATGAGGCAAGGGTGTCGAGTTACATTCAAGATATTTTAAGGCATGAAGCATTTTTTTTCAAGGAAAAAATATTTGAAATTGTCATTTTGGTGATCAAAGATGAGTTTTAAGAGGTGAAATGACTTTAAAAATCATTCATCTAATATATTTTTCAGATGTATTCTCCTCTGCACTTGACCGCCAAAATGTTCTCTGTTTGCATTCTGTCCGCACTGACCATCCTCAGCTTTACAAACCGCGTTCAGTCTGAAGCAGTCAAAGTCTTCATGATGTTACTTCCCTCACAACAGCAGCGATGTTTTGAAAAATGAATGTGGCCTCCACTTGCCCTCTTCTCTTCCATTCACCGCAGACGTGTTTCATGACACATATTCCTGCTAACTCTGGGAACAGGGTTGAGGATGGGAAACAAGAAAGATTGAATATGTTATGAGATCACTCCTGGGTGCATTTGACCCCATTTGAAAGCTTTATTCATGGTTTCAAAAAAAAGAAAGAAAGAAAAAAAAGATGACTACAAATGCATGCATTCATCTCATATAATATCCCATCCTTCCAGAGGGCATTTACAGTGAGATGGTTTTACTGTATACCTGAATAAATGAATAAAACTACAGCTAAAGGAAGGAAGGAAGGAAGTAAGGAAGTAAGGAAGTAAGGAAGGAAGGAAGGAAGGAAGGGAGGGAGGAAGGAAGGAAGGAAGGAAGGATGGAAGAGAGGAAGGAAGGAAGGAAGGAAGGAAGGAAGGGAGGGAGGAAGGAAGGAAGGAAGGAAGGAAGGAAGGAAGGAAGGAAGGAAGGAAGGAAGGGAGGAAGGAAGGGAGGAAGGAAGGGAGGAAGGAAGGAAGGAAGGAAGGAAGGAAGGAAGGAAGGAAGGGAGGGAGGAAGGAAGGAAGGAAGGAAGGATGGAAGAGAGGAAGGAAGGAAGGAAGGAAGGAAGGAAGGGAGGGAGGAAGGAAGGAAGGAAGGAAGGGAGGAAGGAAGGGAGGAAGGAAGGAAGGAAGGAAGGAAGGAAGGAAGGAAGGAAGGAAGGAAGGGAGGGAGGAAGGAAGGAAGGAAGGAAGGAAGGAAGGATGGAAGAGAGGAAGGAAGGAAGGAAGGAAGGGAGGGAGGGAGGGTGGAAGGAAGTAAGGAAGGAAGGAAGGAAGGATGGAAGGAAGGATGGAAGGATGGAAGGAAGGAAGGAAGGAAGGAAGGAAGGAAGGATGGAAGGAAGGAAGGAAGGAAGGAAGGAAGGATGGAAGGATGGAAGGAAGGAAGGAAGGGAGGAAGGAAGGATGGAAGAGAGGAAGGAAGGAAGGAAGGAAGGAAGGAAGGAGGGAGGAAGGAAGGATGGATAGAAGAAAGAAAGAAAGAAAGAAAGAAAGAAAGAAAGAAAGAAAGAAAGAAAGAAAGAAAGAAAGAAAGAAAGAAGGAAAGAAAGGCTGCTTTGCACTTGTTAGTCATGATCTATGCCAAGGGAGACACATAAAGGATTTGTGATAGTGACTAAATTGGACAGGAAAGATATTGATCAGCCATATTGACTCATTTTGATATACACATAAAGTGTGAGCCTCGGATGTTAGATGAGATCCTGAATCTTGTTTATCTATTTTTACAGTCAACGAGGCCTCACAACTGCTTTACAAATTACAAACCATCCAATAAACGAATGTAAGCAGCTGACAGAATAATTCGCGTATGGATGACGACAGTGAATGGAATCTATATGCACAAGTCTAGTAAGTGTTTATTGCTTAAATCAATAGTTTAAATGACTGATGAATGATCTGTCTGTACTAGGCTGTGCAGCGGATGCCTCACTTCGATGTGTTAATGCATCTATTTTTTTATACTACAACATATTTTCAGCATTTCCTATCAATGCCACTTTTCAGTGTCAGTGTGAGAAGTGTGACATTCAAGTGTGACATTAAAATGTATTATTAACTGCATAGGCTCAATACGAAACAAAATGATTGACATGGCATAGATTGCATATAGGAACGTTTTAGTTTAACAGTCTTTTTAGTTTACTCGATGAATTGAATTTACATGGTTTAATGACCACTTGGCTCCACGGCGCATGCGCAGAGTGTACAGTTCAATGTCCTTACAGTAGTAGTACATTACAGTAGAAGGTATTTTTGTGAAATTTACGAAGATTGTGTTACCAGTGGCTGGATTAAGATTTGTATATATTATTTGCAATTATCTTAAGTTAGGCAAACCCCCCCCCCCCCCCCCCAAAAAAAGAAAACAGTAAGCCCCTTGTGAACTGGGATATGAAGCCCAGTGAAATATTTAATAGTTTACACACTGAGATTGTTTGAGTTGTGCGCGCATCAAAACGACTCCTCCCTCAGACACACACACACACAGACGCGGTCGCGCGCACACACGCACATAGCCAGTGAACTCCGCGCGCGTCTCGCTCGGTGTGCTCGTCAGTCTCGCGCTCAGCGCGTGTGGAGAAACAGCATTGCTGGACCTGAAGGAGTGATGTGATTCAGTTCCGCTCTTCTTTAGGAGGAAACGACACTTCGAGAGGAGACACGACAGTGAGAGAACCGAACCGAACCGAACCTAACCGAAGCTCTATACCAGAACAGTTCCCGTGTGCGCGAGAGAGACGCGCGCCGGACGCGGAGCGATGGATTCCTCAGCTCGACTCACGCGAGGAAACACAGGTGCGTTTCTCTCTCACCTGCAGAACATTCATTAAACACTGACGTGTGCGGGATTTATGGATCATGCTTTACTACGTGAAATAATTGCTTTAAATATTTTATACTAGAACGATGGGTTTTAAAAGTACTGTACCTTGGTACAGTGATGGCATCGCAACACTGTGGTTCTTAGTTGTACATTAAGGTACTGAATGATGTACCATGGTATTTGCATGGTAGGCTACTTCAATTTACGTAAAGAAATTAGAACCATTGTTCAATATCCAAAAACACTGTTAAATTGCTTTCTTGCCGAGGTCATGATTGTTTTGTATTAATACTTATTAGTACTGTAGCAGTATCATGGTACTTTGATATGATTACCATATTCATTTACCCTTGTTTTTGCATGGTGATCATCAATGTACGCAAGGAAATACCATAGTACTACCAATATAACCATGGTACAGTATTCAGAAACACTGTTAAATTGCTTTCTTGCTGAGGTCATTATTGTGTTGTATTAATACTTATTAGTAGAGTGGTAGTATATGGTGCAGTGATGGTAAAAATAACATGGTACTGAATGATTACCATATTTATGTACCATGGTATTTTAATGGTCCTCCTATATGTAAGGAAATACCATATACTATACAAACCATGGTTCAGTATCCGGAAACCATTGCAAATCGATTTCTTGCTGAAGTCATGATTGTTTGGCATTACATTTTCAAAAGATTAGTGTAGATGTACAGTGATGGTAATACCATGGCACTTTAGGATTAATATATTCATATACTATGGTATTTGCATGGTGATCCAAATGATTACATGCACAAGATATTACCAAAACAGCCATAGTCAATTATTGTTTTCTCGTGATTTGTTTATATTCCTCTAAAAAAAAAAAAAGAAATATTTAGGCATTACCATAGTAGAACAGTAAGATTGTTTTATAATGGTATTTTGATGTGTATATGATGGCATTGGATGATTATCATGTTTATGTGCCATGGTACTCCAAAATAATGCAAAAAGCGCCATAGTGGTTTTACTTTTGATAGGGAAGACTATATTATACATTAATTCACAATATTTGCATTACTTTGCATGTTGAATGTTTATAATTGTCTTTCACTCTCATATCTCTATGCAATTCAACTAAACATATTAGGCAACAAACATGGACTTCCTTTTATAAATTATGAATTCACATGGATCCATTCATGTAAACACTCAATTTATGCTTTGTCTTGCCTTGAGGCAATTAAGGGATTTCTAATATGCCAGTTCAGCAAATCCGTTAGTGAAGCAAAAATGCTTCATAAAGTTGAAAGTTTTGCGAGTCATGAGTCATTGAAACCGGTTTGATATTGAGCATTGCGGTTTCAAGTGCATGCATTTCTTTGCTTAATTCTCCTCATTAATGCATCGGGAATTCATCAGCATGTAATTGAAACCTGGATTGTTGTAGCGCTGCTTTGTCTCGGGATGCTATTTAAGGTCTAACAGGAAAACGGGAATGAGCAGACACCGTATTCCCGTGTCAATCCCTCACCAGCTGTCCACGCTTCTGAGCACATTCAATAGTTTACTCAGACCCATTCATCACACAGGTAGAGGCAATACGCACTACATCAATTCTCATTTGCAGGTGCATTCGGTTTAGCCCTGTCTCATTGTTTAAGTCCACCCCGATTAGATGGGCTGAGATGTGACAGGACCCCTGAAGTTTAACGGTTAGTGGCAAGGGTATTGAAAGAACAGATCGAGCCATTCAATAATCTTCTCTAGGCATCCCAAGACTCCTTTCCTGGCCCGTAACCCGCTGTCATCTCGTATTGAACTGTTTAAGAATGGATGATTTGTTTGGAGTTTGGTTCGGGGCGTTTTGCCACAGGCCAACTGATTCACCTTTAATTAAAAGAATGAGTGGCTGTTTATTTTTGGATTTCCTCTGGCTTGTCTTGGGAAGGCTGGCGGCTCCTACAGTTTTACTGAAGCAGGCTTTCACTTAACGGATTAGTTCACTTCAGAATTTAAATTCCCTCCACGTCATCCGAGATGTTCATGTCTTTCTTTCTTCGGTCGGAAAAGAAATTGAAGTTTTTGAGAAAAAAACGTTCCAGGATTTTTCTCCATATAGAGACTTCAATGTGGTCCAAATGTGAGTTTCAGTGCAGCTTCAAAGTCTCGACACGATCCAGCCGAGGAATAAGAGTCTCATCTCATCTTATCTTAGCGTGACGTATAGGAGAAAGAACAGACTCGGTGTTTACAAAGTGAACGTGCAAAGACTAAAGGCCCTTGCACACCGAGTCTGAAATGCGCATCCGAAATTTTTGCACGTTAAAAAATAAATACGACCTCACGTTATGTCAATCACGCCTGCACACTGCCTCTGAAACATTCGTCCGTCATAAAAAAATTCGGATCAGGTTCGAATTTCTGCGTTTTTCACATCCGTAGCATTTCGAATGTTTTTTTGACATTTCAGAGCCACCGAATCACGAATACGAAAAAACGCATGCAAAAATTTCGGACCCAGTGTGCAAAGACCTTCAGTCAAACGCCATTTAGTAAATAAAAGGTAAAACAACAATGTCGGTCGAACTTTTCGCCATACGTCAGGTCACCGCCTGACCTTTCCAACGTGATTACGTTAATGCGTGAAGTCGCAAGACGAGCATTTGTGGTTAAAAAGTATATAAATGTTTATTATTTGTTCTAAAATGTCCGCTGGTTTGTCTAGATAAGACTCTTATTCCTCGGCTGGATCGTGTCGAGACTTTGAAGCTGCACTGAAACTCACATCTGGACCCCATTGACCCCCAAATCCTGGAACGTTTTCCTCAAAAACCTTAATTTCTTTTTTGACTGAAGAAAGAAAGACATGAACATCTTAGATGACGTGGGGGAGAGTAAATTATCAGGAAATTTTAATTCTGAAGTGAACTAATCCAGTAAGTGCAGTAATGCAACCTATGTCTCATTCTGTTTGAAGTACAGTAAATGTAACTGTGCCACATATGATTCATTTTTAATGGCAGTGAAAGCATTGGATTTGATCTGTCTCCAGGGGAATGGTTAAAATAAGCCCGTGTCCCAGCGGCACGCACGAGTGCTGAGATGTCCACGAGTCGCCTAAATGCTTAACGCACGCTGTTGTGAATGCAGTAATGCTTCAGATGTCACAGAGAAACCAAACGTGGATGCGCTTCAGAGTCGTGGACAGCTGCTGAACCCACTAAACGAGACTATTGAGAGAACATAAACACTGTTTTTAGCTAAAGGCAGGGGTTGAGGTTTACTCCAATGGTTATATCGGCTATAAAGTTACATCACTCGCGGTAGATTAAAATTTGGCCAGATGATTATGAATTTCTGAACACAGGGCCAAGACTGTAGTTGTGCGGGCCAAGCGAATGTTCAAGGAAAGAGAAAACTTTACTCATTATTTTCATACTTCACCGAGTGCTGTAAATGCTTCACAGTTTTGGAGACAACCAAATGATTTCTCTCATGCTTTGTGTAGTTGCCGTCATTACAGAGAGAAAGCCAGAGTTGACATGAATCGCATTGGAACGCAAGCATTTCCTTTATTAGATTAAAAGTTTAGAGATTAGAACAGCTAATTACCCAATTACAGAAAGAAATTTGCTGTGTTTAAAAGAACATGCTGTGCTAAATTGAAAACGGCATCAAATGTATTTTTCTGTTAGACATGATTAGGAAAGCAAAATTGCATTGATAATACCAGACCGAACATGAAGATGTAAAGCACTGCGTCCTTGATAAGAGCAAATCTTAGTGAATCATGTTCACGCTCGCTTGGATTCATTTGAACGGAAGCATTTTTAGTTATTTGTTTTATTCCTCCATAATCGTCCTTTCATTTTCTCTTGCATTGCGTTAGAGACGACTCAAGAGCGATATTAATATTTGATGAGATTGTGTTAGTTGAATTAAAAGAGGAAAATTGCTAGCTGAGGGACTGGCACATTGTTAAGCATGTAAATGTATTCTGCTCTTTTTTGGGAGAGAAAATGTAGACGTCTTTCCCCTCAGGAGGTCCGTCGTGGTAACATGCTCGACTTTAATGTGTGCCAGATTCAATCTGCAGGCCTTAATGTCTGCTGATAATTAATATTCTCCTGCTGGAGTCGGGACGCACAGACGTACAGTTGTTCCAGGAGCAGATTGAGTTTGCGCTCCAGATGTCTTGGTGGTTTTTGGGAGAAATCTTGCCAGACAATTTGTATTAAATCTGCTGTTTTAGCTCGAGTCTGTTCTCGGGTGAAGCGCACTGTAAAATGTCCTGGTCGTGTTTCACCCCAAAATCAAAAGAAGAGTGAGCATCAATGGGTAACTTCACAACAAGGTTCCATTAGTTTACATTAGTTAATGCATTAACTAACAATGAGCAATACATTTTTTTTTTTACAGTATTTATTAATCTTTGTTAATGTTAGTTAATAAAAATTCAACTGTTCGTTGTTAGTTCATGTCCATTAAATAATATTGGTAACACTTCACAATAAGGTTAACATTAGTTAATGTATTAACTAACATGAACTAACAATGAGCAATACATTTGTTACTATATTAGTTAATCTTTGTTAAGGTTAGTTGTTAATAAATACAGCTGTTCTTCATGTTAGTTCACAGTGCATTAACTAATGTTAACAAATATAACCTTTGATTTTAATAATGTATTAGCAAATGTTGAAATTAATATCAACTAAGATTAATAAATGCTGTAGAAGTATTGTTCATTCTTAGCTCATGTTAACTAAGGTAGTTAACTAATGAACCTTAGATACAACTTTTGATTTTAATAATGCATCAGCAAATTTCGAAATTAGCAATACTAAAGGCTTTAGAAGTACGTTTCACTATTAGTTCATGAGCTTTATTTTAAAGTGTTATTCAGTGCATTTTTATTTGAAATAATAAATCATTATTTTGCTTGCATTACATGGATGAGAATATTTTTCCAAGAAGAATTAGTGCTTTATTGTAATGCAAGTTGCAAAAAAAAAAAATCTGTTCCTAAAATAGGCTTCATTTTCTTTGTGCATAATACAATATCTTATTTTTTCTTTCGATTCAGGGGGTGAAATATGATCTAGACGTGTTTGTGACAGGATTCGTGAGATTCGCCTCATTTCACTCATTTTGCATTGCAATGAGAGGGACTACACCCTAAATGAATAATACATCAAAATATTTTAGTGCTACAAGAATGAGATGTTCCTGCACCTGGCAGGCTTCTTCAGAGACGGGCAAGAGCATGGTAATATGCCATGACTAGAGGAGTCATTTGTCATGGGTGTGTGAGCTCTTGCTGCTGGCGCTGTGTAACTCATGCGACGCCCTCGGGCCAGACACGTCAGGGCTCTCAGCTGAGTTTTGTTCTGCGACTTATTGAACTCTCTTTTATATGGTTAATGCTGAACTGGGCAAATACAGATTAGCCCCTGAGGGATGCTCTTTGCTTTTCCTCTCAGATCTAACAGTGCTTAAAGGCAGCCTTTGTGTGAGCCCAATTCTCTGACTTATGGACCCTTTCAACATCCAAAAGAAGCTAAGCACACAGTTTCGGCCACAGATGGCGGTGCGTTTTGTGCACCTTGCTGTTTTATAAACAACAAATGCTGCAACAACTGTCGGGCATTGGCTAATCAATCATGGCATACCCAACAACTAGGGATGCTAACGATTAATTGGCGATAATTTAATTGATTTTTAATTTTTTATGTTGTTTATGTGTCTATGTGGTGTTAATATGCTTTAAGACAAACCATGTGTAAATTCATAAGTCGACAGCATTGCTGAGTATTTCCTCCTTAAAACTGCAGTGAACCAAAGACAGTCTCAAAAACACGCTTTGAAATCGCTGGTGTTTCTGACGTCACAAACTACCTTGTAACCAATCAGATCAACGTGTGATCGTCAACCAGTGGATCTCTGAGCTGAGTGAGTGAGTGGAGGCGGGGCTCATTCTAAATGAGGGTGTCGGGATCATTCAAGCTATTTTAAGGCATTAAGACACATTTTTTCAAGGAAAAAACATTTAAATATGTAATTTTGGTGATCAAAGATGAGTTTTAAGGGATACAATTATCGACTGCAGGAGGACTTTAAAATGTCTTCCAGCCATGCAATGGATTAGGTAGGCAAGCCGTTTATTTCGAAACATGGTTAACCAAGCGTCCAAAAAAACATTAAAACAATAAACTAGTGATTTTACTGAACATAAGAATTACTTACTTGTGTAAACGGCACAATAAAAGTACATAACAAGTAATAAGACCCTGGTTGATGAGTGACGATCATCCAGCACAGTAAATCAAGACCTGTCAATGTGGGCAATCGAACCAATCCAAGCGCGCTCCAGCTGTAAAACACTGTCTGATTGGTCTCTACACATCATCCCTAATCCCCCCCCCCCCCCCCCCATATATTGTTAAAAGCGCTATATAAATGAAGGGGACTTGACTTGACTACACCCAAGATCCCGTTTCCATTAGTTAAACTTTCAAATGACGTTGTAAAACACTGCGAGATGATTGCGATGCGATTGGATCCTGGAACCTGTCACTAGCCGCGTTCCATTACCCTTCAAATTGCGCGAATTGAAAATACGCCCAATGGAAACACGTACATTTAGCAAAAACTCCCATTTATCGCAAAAAAGTTTTTACGCTCACATGAGGAGGTTTTTCGGGCAATTTGAAAAAGAAATATTCCGCAAAACTGCAATGGAAACAGTTTTTGCACATTTACAGGTCACCTGACGTATATGACGCGGTGTGTTTGGAAAGAATACGAGATAGAGCTCTTTATTAAATTCATAAGACCAAAAAATTACAGGAATAGTGGATTCTAAACCTCAAAGAAATGCCACAATCAAGCAGAAATGAGGGAGAAACACCCAGAAACACCTCATATGTGCCGCTCACAGTATAAGGGTCTTTCCTTGCCGTTAATGCTTGGATAACACACACATACATCTCCTTCCATTAATAATAATGGCCAGTGCAGTGGCTGGGATATACATACGTCCGTCGCCATGATTTTTGGAATGATTATCGCGAGAGAAACAAATTAAATTTTAGTCGCATAACATCGGTTAATGGAAACACATCATTTCACAATAGTTTTTTGTCAATATTTAGAAACAATCGCGAAAGTTTTGCGCAAATCTGTAATGGAAACGCGCCTACTGTTGCAGTTCAAGCCAAGCGAAGCAGAGCGCGAGTGAACAAGTAAATCCCTTCCTCTTTACTACGTTACAGAATGAAATAAACATGAATGAACATCAAAAATATGTTAAATGTCTCCTTGTGATCCACACATCGTCTTATGTTGCGCTTGGGCTTGTCCGAGACCACCTGCCCTAAATAAAGATATGTGATCTACTATGGATTACTAAAGTTTCATGAAGTTAAAAAGCAACACATAGTGCAAAAGCATCCTGTATTTACATGTGTGCCGGCTCATTCAAATACTTGGTATAGTTTGGTCTCTTAACTGAAACAAATATGCTTGTTTTATTCTGTTTTTCAATTTTCATTTTTCATGTACATATTTTTATTTTTCCACACTATGAAAATAGAGCACTTCTAATATGTCAGTGATTTTAAAAGCCCTTGTTAAGTGATGATCATATTCACTGTAAAGCCAAGCTTTTAGGCTTTAAAATGACACCTACTTTGTGTTGGTTAAGCAAGTTATTGTGGTTAATTTAAACAACGATCAATGGAAATGTATGTAAATTGACATCGCTACCAACACCAGTGCTTTGGGACTAAGTTTTACCATTGTAACACACAAACATTGACATGTATTAATAATTACCATGAACTGCATATGGCCAATAATATGCACGATTATTAACATTTTAGTTTCTTATATCTCTTTATTTCTAATGTTTTCATGCTCTCAGCAGCCTGTAATTCTCTGCTGGGAACTGAAAGTTGCTGAACACTTGCATCTGCTCGTGAAAATGTTCGTGCTTTTGCATGTTAAACATTTTTCCTCCACAGCCCACATATTAACTTAGCCATACATGTCTTTAAAAGTTTGGCCTAGATTCAGCTCATTTGGTGCCCGCTGAGACTCCTCGTGAACTCTTTCTGTTAAATTGCTTCAGATGTAGATGGATGGGATCAGTCGGAGCAGATTCCTGATTAGCCCTGTAGGGAAAATGGAAGGATTAGCTACAGTGCTATGCTTCGCCTCAGTCCATCTCACAAGCCTCCCAAACCTAACAACATCATTGTCTTTAATAGCTGCAAGACATATCCACGTACTACTAGCTAATTCTCACAGGATGTCATTTATTAGTCAAGTAGGCATTAGCATTTTGGAGCTGGATCACAAGTTATCCAGCATCTTTAGCTCTGCGAGGGTGTGCGTGGGGACCCGGTGAAGTTATAGCTGCCAACGGGTCGTCCATTCCAACTCTCATTCATATATAATAGATAACGTACTGTAAGTTACGGCGTGGAGCATAACTAGGCTAATACATAGATTTGCATAATTTTAGCCTAACTGAATTATTCATGAGAGTACTAAGGCCTTTTCTTTACCACCTTCACCTTAAGTACAGATTTTAAAAAATACCAAAAGTGAATTATTTTGATGCTGTCTTGTGCTAAAATGAAAATTATGTGAGTGTGAGATTAGATTGAATGTGGTTAGAGCGAAAACAAGACGACAAAAACGCATCTGTCTTTTGCATTTTTCCCACTGTCCCAACTCTTATTAGCTGGTCATTTTGCAATGAATTGGTCAAAAAGGGCCTGTCAAACTTCAGAAGTATATATATATATATACCAGTCTTCTGAAGCTGTTCAGTATCTTTGTCTATGGAACAGACCCAATTTTAAGTCGTTACTCAATGAAAATCTACTGTATAATGTACATATTCAAAGGTTACACTTTATTTCGACAGTGCACTTTAGTCATTCTACTCACTATAAGTAACTTTGCAACTACATGTCAACTAACTCTCATTAGAGTATTAGTAGCCTTTCAGCAAACTGTTAGGTTAGGGGTTTGGGTTAGTAGAATAAGTTGATATGTACTTGCAAAGATACTTATAGTCAGTAAAATGTGTTGGGGAGAAGCAAAATAAAAGTGTTAGCAGATATAGGTGGCCCTATTTTAATGATCTGAAACGCAAGTATCAAGCGCGAAACGCAAGTAACTTTGTGGGAGGATCTCGGACGTTGTTGCTGTTATACCGGCGGGATAAATGACTCTTGCGCCCGACGCAAATCTAAAATGTGTTGGTCTGAAGTCGCTTCATTACTCATAGGTGTGGTTTGGGCGTAACGTGAAATAAACCAATCAGAGCGACATCTCACATTCCCTTTAAGAGCAGGCGCGCTTGTTCCATGGCGGATTGCTATTATAACGGCGGATTTGCCAGGAGCGGTTCACAGTCGAGGAGACCGACGTTCTCGTCAGGGCCGTAAAACACAGAGAAGTGACATTGGGGATGGAGAAACACACACAGATTAGCTTCGGTTAAACAGGCGTATAATAATTTGGGTAAATGTGTAAGCTAGATTTATGCCTATTTTTTCACATCTTCATGGACACAACAATGATTCCCCTCGTGTGGTAATATTTTTACTTGTAATAATGTATGATTTGCAAAAATGAAAACTGCTGCTTCTGTGTGTAGATGAGAGAAGCAAAGTGTATGCGCATTGTGCTCACGCTACATTATGGCCAAGCATGCGCCCTTAAAATAGCATCTGAATAACATGCGCAACGCGCCACTGACTTTAGACGAGGTTTCTCCTGGTCTGTGTTGGAATTGTTTTCTGAAACTGCAAAATAGCACCAGGGAACGTTTGCGCCGGAACACGCCTCCTCTTTTCGCTGAACCGCCCCCGGGAGCGCAAGTTCATTCCCTAGTTTACCGGCGTGCGTCTGTGGAGGGAAAAGTCTGCTGTGCGTCGGGTGCAAAAGAGGAATGAATGATACATGCGTCAGTGTACAAAGTCAATTGTACTGGGTGCAAGATAGGGCCCATACAGTCTTTGCAAAGTTACTTATAGTTAGTAGCATGTCTAAGTGGACTATTGAAATAAAGTGTTACCCGTATCTAGGGCTTGACATTAATTTTCTTTTGCTCATCAGTCACTCTGGCTAGTGGTTTTCCAAAGTTACAAGCCACAATGTTGACATCGATGCCATGGGGAAAAACTGCCAAATAGATATTTTTAATATCATCTCATAATTTGACTTTTTAACCTTTAAGACCTGGCTGACACACGGATCCATTATACCGTTACATGCGTTTTATTTCTCAACTGTTTACATTCAATTAAAACCGAATTGACTGTGTTTACATCAATACTCACCAAAACCAGCATGTGACATTATTTTTTGCAGTATTTTACGCATTAGCAGTGAAAATTCAAGCCCTGTGACTGCAACAATCTTCATCCGGAGTAAATGAAGCGAGTGAGTGAGCGGAGGCGGGTTTGTGTGTAACTCGCTGTCCGAGAGATGAGCGAGAGAGCTGGTATTGTGAATCTATTCTGCGGAAAATGAGTATTGAAAGCATTTCAGATGTTTCAGTATCGATGTGCATCGAAAATGTTTTGACAACAATACATTGCACTTAGTTAATTATTTTCAGATTACTTTTTTTAAAGACTACAATTGAAAAATGTATCTATATATCTATATATATACAGTATATATGAAGAGTTCAGATGCAAAAGCCTCTAAAATCTGAAATTTTCTTCTAGAATGATCATTTTTATCAAGCTTGTATATTTAAATTCAGTAATTTCACTTAAATGACAATTCATAGGTAATTTTAATTGCCATTTAAGCGAAATTACTGAACTTAAATATACGAACTTGATAAAAATGATCATTCTAGAAGAAAATTTCAGATTGAACTTAGAGGATTTTGCATCTGAACTCTTCATATATATATATATATATATACAGTATATATATATTTATATTTGATTACTGTATGTATTGATTATACTGTATGTAAACATGAATATGATCCGAGAGCAAAAATATCAATGAATAATGGCTCAGACTTTGGTGTGCTGTTTATACAAAGCTATTTGTGGAGCTTCCGGTTATTGCATGTTAGAGAGCAGCGTGAACATTCTGCTCAACATCTCCTTCAGAAGAAATCAAGTCATACGGGTTTATAATGACACAAGGGCGAGTAAAGGATGTCAGAATGTTTATTCCTGGGTGAACTATCCTTTTAAAGAACCAGAACTGAAATCAGAACCAGAATAATGATTCCCGTCACCAGTCTTACGATGGCTGTGCAGTGCATCTGGATAAGTGTATTGATTGTGTTTCCTCGCATAAACTCGCACAGCATCCGATGATCTCACATGAGCCGCGCTGATGGGACAGACTCATTAATGGTATATGTATTCCGATGGGGCTTCCTGGATGTGAGCCTCGGGATGACGGCTTTGTGCTTTCTTCTGTTCAATTTGCTGTCATTTTCAAATAATTGGACGAAAGCGCGTTTGGAGTGCAGTTTGAGAGGGAGTTGTTGAGTATGAGGCTTTTGACACCTAATTTAAAATATTTTTTCATCACGAATTCTGCGGCAGATGCATTATGGGGGGAATTTATCATTCCACTTGATGAGCGAAAAGACTTTTATTCTTCGGATAAGAGAGAAAGCCTCCTTTACCGCATGTTGGGTTGTTCTTTATCTCTTTATTCCACATGTTGTTATTCTGCTACACAATTAAACAATAGATGTGTGTTTAATGGCTCCGTTTCTCAAATACCTGCGAGAAGCAGGAGCCAAAATATTGTTCTAGTGTTGCAGTGTTTAGTACTGTGTTGTGTGAAATGAAATTACCCAGAGATTAAAGCTCATAGAAACAGCAGTCATTTGATTTCGCAGCTTATTTTATTATGCTGCACGTCTTGGATTTTCCATTCTGTTACTGGATTCATTATTTATTATTTTTTGTTTTCAGGCTTTCATAAAAGGCTTTTTCATGGAACAGTGGAGAAGGTAAAGCTGGAAGACTCCAGCGAAACTGCCGCATAGCAGAGAGAAAACCTTTAAAGTACTCTAGTAAACACTAATAAGGCTGTGCTTGAGCAGCGGCACGAGGGTCACAGTATTATTAGGGGTGCTTATGCTTAGGGTTAGAGATTTGAAGAAACCCTTCAGTATTACATTTTTGTAACGTGCAATTCAATCTTGTACTGCTCCGTTTGTACTGCAGACATCTGTGGCAAGGTTCAAATATTCAACTTTTAAAGATTCTGTTGTAGTTTGTTGTGCTGTTTTTAAAGGGATAGTTCACTTTGAAATTAAATTTTGGTATGTTTTAGCTTACCTCAAGGGCATCCAAGATGTAGGTGTCTTTGTTTCCGCAGTAGTTTCAATTTTGATATTTTTAAGTCAAACCGTTTTTGTCTGTCAGTCATATAATGCAGGTCTATGGTCACCACTTCAAATAGCATGCACAAAGAAGTCCAAATTAAACAATTCCCCATCATAAGTTCACATTGATGGCCTGTGCATGCTCTTTGAGCCGGTGACCATAGACCTGCATTATACGACTGACAGACAAGAACGGTTTGACTTAAAAATATCAAAATTGAAACTACTGCGGAAACAAAGACACCTACATCTTGGATGCCCTTGAGGTAAGCTAAAACATACCAAAATTTAATTTCAAAGTGAACTATCCCTTTAAAGGAGTGGTATAATGCACTTTTCACAGAATGTAAAATAATGTCCCCAGAGTGTGCATGTGAAGTTTTAGCTAAAAAGCACCACAGATATTTTTATATAGCATGTTCAAATTGTCACTTTTTGAGGGTGAGCAAAAACGCACCGTTTTGTGTCTGTTCCTTTAAATGCAAATGAGCTGCTGCTCCCGGCGCAGAGGGTGGAGCTTCAACAGCTTGTGTTCTTTTACCTCACACACACATGCACTGACAATTTTCAAAAACTTTTAGCCTTTTATGTTCAAGTCAGACAATAATGAGTCAGACAATGATGGAGAGACTCTAGAGCAGGGGTGCCCAACCCTGCTCCTGCCGATCGACTGTCCTGCACAGTTTATCTCCAACCCTAATCAAACACACCTGAAGCAACCAATAAACGTCTTCAGGATCGCTTGAAAATTAAAGACAGGTGTGTTTGATTAGGGTTGGAGATGAACTGTGCAGGACAGTCGATCGGCAGGAGCAGGGTTGGGCACCCCTGCTCTAGAAGAAGTGACAACATGTAGAAGCAACAGGACATTTCTGAATGGTTAGTTGATGAATTTATGTAGATGATGTGTAGTTATCTTCTAGTCATTGATTAGCATATTCTGTCTTGATAATCTATAAATCGTGTTCCGGGGCTTATGCAAATTCTAGGGTTGGTGATGTCACTAACCCGGGAGGAATGTGGTGTAGTCTCTACCAGCCGTTTGTTGTAGTCCTTAAAAAGCGATTTCTTTAAAAGCAAATATCTCCCTTTGCTTTGAACTTTGAGCGTTGTAACTTTGCAGATGTTGTTTATGCTCAAATAGCAACATTACACACTAACTAAAGTTAGAAAAGTCAAATCATAATCAACCACCCCTTTAATACAGGAACATATGATATGTGAACACCCTCAATAACTGTATCTGATTGGCTCAGACAAACTCTAAACCAGCTTACACAGAGCTTCCTAAATAATATTAAATGATTATTTGAGTAGTTTTTCAAGCAAACATCTATTTGAATTCCTCGTTATTCTTTATATAGCCCTCAGTAGCTAATAGGGTAGTTCTCTCAAAGTTATGAACAAACGTTCCTCCAGTAACGTTCGTTTAAAGTTATCTGGTCTTTAATTATGTTCTCAAAACAGTGGCACATCGCCTGAAGTATTTTAATTAGACGTTCATCCTATTTTTTTTTTTTTTTTTTTTAAATGTAGCTATTTGTTTTGAATGTTCAGAGAACATTTTAGAAATAACCTTTTAATAACTAAATGGGAACATTAAAACATATTTGCTGGGTAATAGTTATTTGTTGTTTTGGCCTTTTATTAAAACTTGTGATTTATGATTTTTAATTACTTACTCCAACTTAGACCTGCATAGGATCATTGAAACAGTGAGCCATGACCCCTTGACAAATGAAAGTTTCTGAACTTTAAAAGTTTACTTTACTCTTGATTTTGACATGTTTTTCAAGTATGCCCTGATTCTGCCTCTGTCCCCTGGAGTGGAATATATTAGGGTTTAATTTAGATTTAAATTTATTTCATTGAAATGAGACGCTGTGCAAAGATCTTATTTTTTTGTCCTTAGAGATTTTAAGATAATGAAGGAGGTTGCTTGTCTGGCGCTTTGACAGCGTGATGTGTAAAGGACACAAAAATATGGTAGATATGAAATACCAACTGATGAAGGCCTCTGATTAAGGAGCCTCAAGCCTTTTATAAGCATTGCCCTTATGAAACAACCGTCAGACACGCTGCAAATATCACAGGGTGGCGAAAGCATAAAACGCATATTAATGCATATATCTGAATGGTCAACCTTTCAGGAGTCAGAGTGCATGTGTTTAGAAATTATTTCCTGCTTCATTTGCAGTCACGAATAGTGCGTCTAATGGTGATTCAGAGTCAACAACAGGTAAATCATCCACGTTGGTCAGATTAAGCCATTAGCTCCCCGGCTGGAATGTTTAAATGTAGAGAAATGACTCATTTAATGTCTGATTACCAAATAATAGAGTGCCATAAACAATGGCCGACGCTCTGCACCACATGCTAATTCACCTCGCGTTCCCGAGATAACTGCCTCTATCTTCACGGATAGGCTCTTAACGCATGCAAACGTGAAGTTTTTTATCAAAGCGTGCACAATACAGTGAAACAGTCTGTTTTGTTATTAAAAGACTCTTTGCTCTCGAGATGCGTCTTCATTATACTCAAGCACGCTTCGTGCAGATAACGCTGCCTCATTTGCTCACAAACCCCTCAATTTTTCCCGCACACGATAATGCAGAATCTTTCTTGCAGCCACTCGGATGACAAGAGCACGCCGTCTTCCATGTGCTTGCTGGATTGCAAAGGTTAATCATTAATTTGAGGCTTATTATGGCAAAATAGTAGCAAGACTGCTCGAACAGAATTGGAGTTGCCGGTAGATGGAACAGATATAATCGACCGGGCTGAGAACACGCAGTCCAGTGTAAATTGAAGTCCCTGTTGCATGATGATTAGAAGGTGTTTGATGGCTTAAACACATCTCTGTTGGATCATTGAAAATACACAGAGCAATCACGAGTCACTGGGCCGTATTGATCGCGTTTTGCTCCGACAGGAGGACTCTAGTGAATTCTGTAGTAGCTTGGCAGAGAGAGAGAGAGAGAGAGCTGCACTGTGGGACTGAATTTTAGATTCTTGAAGATGGTACCACTATTACTAATGCGATTATTCCGGTTTAGTTTAATGGACTGCATAAATGTTATCTTGTTCTTACATTGTGTTATTTACTATTTTCTGGTGCTCTTAAGTGAGAATCTTGTTGGTGGTGTTTGCTGTCAACACTGTTCAGAACATAAGCCCTGGCAACACCATAGCAACCACATAGCAACATTCTAAACACAACTCAGGACATCTTAGAGATAAGCCCTAGCAACCACATAGCAACATTTTAAACACCACTCAGGACATCTTAGAGATAAGCCCTAGCAACACCATGGCAACACCATATCAACATTCTAAATACAACTCAGGACATCTTAGAGATAAGCCCTAGCAACCACATAGCAACATTTTAAACACCACTCAGGACATCTTAGAGATAAGCCCTAGCAACACCATGGCAACACCATATCAACATTCTAAACACCACTTAGGACATCTTAGACATAAGCCCTAGCAACCACATAGCAACATTCTAAACACCACTCAGGACATCTTAGAGATAAGCCCTAGCAACCACATAGCAACATTCTAAATACAACTCAGGACATCTTAGAGATAAGCCCTAGCAACCACATAGCAACATTCTAAACACCACTCAGGACATCTTAGAGATAAGCCCTAGCAACCACATAGCAACATTCTAAATACAACTCAGGACATCTTAGAGATAAGCCCTAGCAACCACACAGCAACATTCTAAACACCACTCAGGACATCTTAGATATAAGCCCTAGCAACACCATAGCAACCAGACAGCAACACTCTAAACACCACTCATAGCATCTTAGAGGTAAGCCCTGGCAACACTATAGCAACATTCTAAACACCACTCAGGACATCTTAGAGATAAGCCCTAGCAACAACACAGCAACCACTTAAAAACTTTCTAAATAGAGGTAAGCCCTGGCAACACCATAGCAACCACATAGCAACATTCTAAACACCACTCAGGACATCTTAGAGATAATCCCTGGCAACGCCATAGCAACACCCTAGCAACATGGCGGCAATGAACAGCATCACGTTGCTGGTGATAATGCTGGTCAGAGATGATTGAGAGCACATGCTGGTCTCTCAGCAGGGAATGTGCTTTGCATTAATTTCATCCGCTGTGACTCGCAGTGCATTCATGGTTTACTTTTGATCAGTATGTGTGTGTTTTGTGTGAATCAAACCCATGACCTTGACATTAGTGCTGTGTTTTTATCTCTGAATAACTTCCAGTCAGTGCTGTGCATCTCCAAGATCTGCTGCCTGTAAATCTGCCCTGTGTTTCAGCACAAAGTGGCCAATGCAAGCGCTTGCTCATGGAAATGTAGTGGTTTAATCTGACGGATGTCAGAGTTGGCGTTATGAAGAGAGCTCAGCTGGAGGCAGACGTTTGCGGTGCACATGGACACCTGTGTTCATTACATAAGAGTCTGAAGCGTTTCATCAGAAAGCCGATGGAAAGTGGATGCAGCTGTTTTTCCCGCCAGTCTTCCTTCACTGAGCCCAAGACCTCTGACAGTGATTTCCAGTCACATTTTCCACAGCGAGAAGAGCTTTTAAAGTGAGTATGTGAGTGGCACACTGTGGCTTTCTAGATCTTTCTAGGTGAAGGAGAGCTTTGTTTTATGCCTGGCATTGTTGGTCACAGCGATTGTCTTATCCTCGATTGTCTTTCCAGATGGTTTAGTCATTGTTTGTTCACGATGTGTTACTAATAAAGCAAAGGTTTATAATGGTTGATTAAAGATGTGCAAATCTATACGACACTGCAAAAGGTTTTGCAAAATGGCATCTTTTTTTTTCTGAAAAATGTGTCAAAATTATGAGTTTAAACATATTTAAATAACTTATTTTGGACCCCATTGGCAGATATTTTTACATTTTGTTTAACATTTTTCCGACCACAGAACATCCCATATTATGTAATTTTTCATCTCAAGAAAATGTATCTTGATTTGAAAATTCTTTAAAAATGTTTTTATTGGAGTGAAACTATTAATTTATTTCATCTAGTTATTACTGGTAGATGCTGTTACTATTTGGTAGTAAAATGCATTTTTTTTTTTTTTTTTTTTTAATGTTGATGGCCATTTAAAAGTAGCCCTGTATTTAGAATTTTTGCAAGCAAAATATTAATCAAAAATATCACATTTATAAAACAGATTTCTTCTGAATTTACATTGTCAAGTGAAATAGTTATAGTGAAATACAGTATATATACACATACATACTACATATTACATATTTTATATACATAAACATCACAACAACTTAAAAAAAAGACCAATTGGTCACACAGACTAAACATATTTATTGAAAGGGAAAAATTGCCTGTATATGATTTTTGTAAGTCTTACTCGACTGTAAAGCATCTTGGATTTTCTGCTTTAAATATTAAGCAATGTCTTTATTCATAAAGTACATTAACTTTTTTTAAGTTTCTTTTAAAGTTAAATATTCAAATTTTTTATCAAATATCAAATTGAAAGATTTTGTATAACTGTTATTACTATTGTTATTTTTATCTATTTTTGTTTTGTTTATGGAGATAATATTGGTAAATAATGTCAAATGTAAACAATGAAGTGAAATATAATTGTTATTATGCTTATTTTTGCCATAAATCTAGCCTTTTGATGCAGATACAGCGTTAAATGATAAATAAATAAAGCAGAATGTGTTGACCTCCGTCCATGCGTGTCTAATCGCTGTCGAGCTCAGTTTTGCACATCCCCTGTCTTGACATCAGAACGTAAACAGAGAGCCGATCGAGGTGTTTACATGCCTGTGTTTATGACCTTTCCCTGATAAAAGACACGTTTAAGGTATATACGTGACTTTGCACATTATCAGCTTTTTAGCATAATACATTCAAAACCACTACTAAAGTGACTATATTGAAGCGTATTCATTTTGGTGCCGTAAGCAGTGGCGTTTGGCACAATGGATCCATGTTGTGTGTGAAGTGCCTCAGTATAATGATGTTTGAGCTGAGATGTGTGCGCTGGCCTATTTATCCTGTCAGAGTCTGACTGATGAAGTCTTTGGGTGGAACTGCTGCTTCTCCGAGTCTAGTAGTTCAGAAAGTGAGTTGCTGTTGCAGAGGTTACGGGTTTAATTCCATGGACGGGTGACCGGGAACTGGAGAGTTACTGAGATCAAAATCTCCTGCTCCATCACTGCCGGCCCTCCTGCAAAACGCTTAACCACAAAAATAAAATAAAATGAGGGCTGTTTTTGGCACGTTTGCATGTAGGCTAGCTGGGTTTTCATCATTGTGAAATGTTTTGAAGTTGATTGGTTAAAGGGATTATATATGTAAAAAATGTCCATGTGTTGAAGCTGAACGATTCTGGATAAATTGAGAATCACGTTTTTGTTGTTGTTTCAAACCGAGATCACGATTCTCCCACGATTCTGAAGACAAATGTTCTGACAAATGTTAATTGCTGCAGTCTATTTAAAATTAGTGCTGGGCAACTATTGATCTCATCCAAAATAAAAGTTTGTGTTGACATAATATATGTTATATAAATACACACAAATGCATGTATATATTTAAGAAAAATGTGTTATTTGTATATAAAATATTTATATATATTATAAATTGTGTGTGTGTGTGTGTGTGTGTCTATATATATATATATATATAATATGCAAATATTAAATACACAGTACACACATATATATTATGTAAACAAACTTTTATTTTCGATGCGATTAATCGTTGCCCAGCACTAATTAAAATGTTTAATTATTCTGAAGGAATTATTTTTAAAAAAACTTTGAGTGAATGATTCAATTACTAATTTTTTCATTACTGGATAATTCATCATATCATAAAATTAATTAATAAATATATTTATACATCATCATCATAATTTTTATGTTCTGACTTTAACCAATTATATAATTAATCATTGCAATATTGTATTTCTACTGGAATAAATAATACTTACAGTAATGAGAATTTTGCATGAAATTCAAGTCATCAAAATAATGCAAAGAAAAGATTCTAGCTTCATTTTCTTTATTAAACTGTAACGGCTGCAGTTCACTCAACGGCCACCGGTGCCGCTAATAACAAGCCGTTTTAAAGCTGTCGTTTCCAAATACTGCTAAAGTAATAGGCCTAAGGGGTGTTTTGTTGAATTAGATGATCGCATTCACTCTGCTAGATGTCTATGTGATGTCTATGTTGTTAAGATGTTGATTTTGATTCTCCATCCTCGAAAGAGAAATGAAATCTCAAGGTTCTGACCGTCTCTCGGTCGCTCAGCGCTGTCATTTTTATGTACCTGTTGTTCCCATAGAGCAAAGCAAATAATAGAAGTCCAGTCTGTTCTGAGATTCGCTCTCGATTACTGCTAATGGGTTTGTGTTCTCATTGTCTTCCCTGTACTTCTCCAGCTCGACCTTAAGACATCGGTGTCTTTACAGTTATAGCTCCTCTTTGCAGAATAAAGGTTAGTCTTTCCTTTGTGCCGCAGTGCTTTTACTGTATATCATACTTAAATGTCAGAATCATACTTGGGGCTTTCTCTGGAAATGGTGCTGTTTGTGTGTCTTAAAGGAGTAGTTTACTTCAGAATTAAAATTTCCTGATAATTGACTCCTCCTAACATCATCCGAGATATCCATGTCTTTCTTTCTTCAGTCGAAAAGAAATTAAGGTTTTTAAGGAAAACATGCAGGATTTGTCTACATATAGAGACGTCAATGGGGTCCAAATGTGAGTTTCAGGGGAGAGTGACATGGGGGAGAGTAAATTAATTCTGAAGTGAACTAATCCTTTATCGTTTCGTCTCTTTTAGGCCATCTTGAGTGTGTGAATATAGTACTTTATTTGTAATTTCTGGTGCTGTTTAAGTAGCAATGCATGTTCTGTATTAGGTTATGATATGACACTAATACTCCACCTCTGAATTAGAGTCGCACACTACTTTTAAAGGTCATCACTGAGAATAGAAAAACAAACGAGTGTGTCTGAAGCTGTTTTTGAGGAAGGAGCGATGAGCAAAGCTAAATGTCATCATGTTTAAGGGATGTCTGTAGTGCATCATCTCGAACCCGAGGGCTTCTACACAACAACACAATGAGTCACTCCACATCTGAAGTGGTTCACGATAACAAGAGGTTGTTTGTCTATAATACAGCTATTGGCAGTTTGATAGAAAGTGTCATTTTGGTGTATTCGCAGCAGATGTCTGGCTTCAAACGGGTCCTCTCAGCAGCAATCAGCGAAGACCCAGAAACCGGCGCCGCTAATTTGCGACAGCTGAGTCGGGATGATTACGCTGTTTGGGTTTTGGAGGTCAGTCTATTCAATCACAGGCCGCAACTTCCCTCCATCGCTGAAAACTGAGGAATTAATGAGCACTTCTCCGTTCTCAGTCTGCGTCTGTAGTTAGTGGACTTATTAGTAATTGTTGAAACTCATGCAACGTCCTGACTGTTGCTTTTCATGATTTGGGACTTTTAAAGGAATGTTTCAGGTTCAAAATAACTTGTAATGTAATGTAAAACCAACTGTGAAATGCTGTTCAATGCATAAATTCTTCCTCGTCTGTAAAAACAAACAAAGATCATGTTTACAGTAATGCACTTACAATGGAAGTTTTGAAAAACAGACTTTTTACATTATTTTATTTATGCACTATTAGAGTATTCATTAATATGTTTAATTAGCTTTCATTTAAATTTTAGTTTTTGGAAATACAAAATATTTTTTTTTTTAGCCAAAGATAATGAACCATTTTTCCCCCAAGAAATTGATAAACACACATATATATATATATATATATATATTATATTATATATATATATATATATATATACACTTTATTATAAAAAATGTTTAATAATTACAAATATTAAATCTACAAAATATATTCTATGTCTTATCTTAATGATATAATGTATCTTAATGAATTATAATATATATGTGTCTATGTTTTTTGTTTATTTAAAATTTTGAATGCTATCATATAAAGATATGAATAAAATATTTTATAATATTTATAACTTTTTTATTAATTTAAGTTTTATAAAATAAGAGATAGTATATCAGAATATATATATATATATATATATATTTTTAGTTTGTCGTTTTAGTATTTCAACTCTTATTTGTTATTTTTTTAATTGTAATTTTTTTTTTCTAATATTTATATTTCATTTAATCCCTGACTTATTACATTCACAATTAATCGTTTTGATTTTATTTCTAGTTAACAGCCACAACACGAACAATCATTCCCAGAGTGTTCCTTTAAATCTGAGCTCGCGTCGTGTGAATCGTGTCTGTGTGCTTGCAAACACAAAAAAAGTGTGTGTTTTAGTGTGTCGGTTCATGTCGCTTCTTTTGTTTGAGGTCCAGCGGTCAAGAAGGAAACTATCCCGAGATCATTCGGTCCATCGATCGTCTGAGTCTGACAGGAACTGATCAATACGTTTTCCCAGATCAATTGACGGTTTTAAGTTTCTGGTCCTGACGAAAACCTCATCAGATAGGATGAAATCAAGCACTCATTTATATTTAACACGACTGCAGTGTTTAGCGGTGGGTGTTAAGCGCTAATGTCTCCCCGAATGACGCCGTGTCGCAGAGAGCAGAACCGAAGGGGTGTGTTGTTTGGGCTCTTCTATCATGTCGACTCCACTAACTCCTCTAATTATCCATTCTGCTGCCGTGGGTTTGCGTCGTAAAAGTCGATGCTCGGGGAGGACAAGGAGTGATAAAAAGCGTTATTGGGAAGGCAACCTCTCTGGCTCTTATCTCCCATAAACACTTCTCTGTGTTTTACAGCGCACGTTGCTCCGAGCCGAAGGGGGTACGGCCTTTATGATTTATTCATAAGATCAGTGGAACAAGTGCAGAAGATGAAAGTCACGGGAAGAGAAGTTTGTTGTCTGATAAGCCCTTGTTATGCTGATAAGACCTCTTTTCTTTTTGCCTTTTTAAAGTTGAAAAGCCATTGGTCCGTTCGGCGGTTCACGGTCCGTCTCGCTCTGGTGTCATGATGTCGTTTTGATGAAGGTGGAGCGTAATTAGTTCCGCTTTTAGCGTTTCGGGGGTTAATGAATGAGCTTTATTTTGCTCGCCTGGTAAAACGTGATAATGATCTGAGTCTCACGAGATGATCATCGCTCCAGAACGTGCCTGACTCGTGTTTCACCCCCAAAATCACACCACGGAAATATCAAATTATGTTTTGCACAAAGATAATGACGCTTTCTTTGTTCAGGACCATTACGATGTTTTGAATTTTTGCTCGTTTGTCGTGCCTATAACATGAAAACGTGATAAATTAAGTCAATGTCTATGGTGGTTCACAACCCATTTTACTTTTTAATGTGATGTAAATATGGAAGTATAAAGTATATTCAATATATATGTGTGTGTGTATGTGTGTGTGTGTGTGTGTTTTTATTTATTTATATATTTCATCAATTGAAATGTTTATTTTATTAAAATATTTAGAATAAAATATATCATCCATCCATCCATCCATCCATCCATCCATCTATCCATCCTCCATCCATCCATCTATCCATGATCCATCCATCCATCCATCCATCCATCCATCCATCCATGATCCATCCATCCATCCATCCATCCATGATCCATCCATCCATCATCCATCCATGATCCATCCATCCATCCATCCATCTATCCATCCATCCATCCATCCATCCATCCATCCATCCATCTATCCATCCTCCATCCATCCATCTATCCATGATCCATCCATCCATCCATCCATCCATCCATCCATCCATCCATCCATCCATGATCCATCCATCCATCATCCATCCATGATCCATCCATCCATCCATCATCCATCCATCTATCCATCATCCATCCATCCATCCATCCATCCATCCATGATCCATCCATCCATCCATCATCCATCCATCTATCCATCATCCATCCATCCATCCATCCATCCATCCATCCATCCATCATCCATCCATCTATCCATCATCCATCCATCTATCCATCATCCATCCATCCATCCATCCATCCATCCATCCATCCATCCATGATCCATCCATCTATCCATGATCCATCCATCCATCTATCCATCATCCATCATCCATCCATCCATCCATCCATCATCCATCATCCATCCATGATCCATCCATCATCCATCCATCCATCCATCCATCCATCTGATGTTTCGTGACATTCACCCATAAGCTCATGATCTCAGTCGTTCATTTAGTGATGAATGAACACTTGCTTTTCTTCCGATTTGGTTTTGAATAGAAACTTCATTGTCGATTTAAATCTTATTTGAATTCTGTCATTATGAATTTGAATGTGAAGCGCTGGACACATATCGGCGTCAGCAGGCTCTGTGATTGCGAGTCGATCTGGAGTGTGTGTGTGTGTTTTGCTGAGAGAGCTTCATCTCTGTGAGGATCAACGGCCTGACGCTCTCAATTCTCTTTTCGTCAAGGGACGTCGCCGATGCTTTCCAGGCATTTATGCAAATGTGCAACAGCAGTCTCTCTCTCTCTCGTTTTGTCAGCTTCTTTTAGTATTTCTGCTTTCCCTCCACTCTCATGTTCTCCATCTGGCCTTATTCCGTTTTTTATTAGCAATGTTTTGCTAAGGCATGCATCTCACTGAATGTTACTCATACTGAAGGGATATTTAAAACCCTTACTGTAAGTTTTAAACATCAGTGTGTAACCAATCCCTACAGACATGCAGGATACCTCAAATCACAAGGCTCGTTGAGGAGATGTGGACTATTAAAAAAAAATCCTACAGATTTACAATGCAAGAGCGACCCGAGCCATAAAGAGACCAAAAGATTACAGAGACCGGCGGGTGCTGGAGAGAAAGAGATGCTTTTCACGTGGAAATCACCAAGAAACTACTCAAAACAATTGGCAACCACATAGCAACACCCTAGCAACCACCCAGAAGACCATAGCAACCCCTTGGCGATCCCCCAGATCAGCACAGCAATCGCATAGCAATGCCTTGGCAACAAATTCTGAATAGACAATTAATCACTTGAATAATAAATAATAATAATAATAATACTCTTAAATAATAATAATTAATAATTCTTAATGAATAAATAATATCGACTTCACTTATTTTATCATTGGATGAATCAGAATTTTTGAACAAATCTCTTGAATGAATGATTCAATGACAAAAAAAATAAATAAAAAAGTCACTTGTCGCCACCTACTGGTGCATCGATGTAATTGATAAATACAATCTTTATTTGAAGCACATTTTCAAAATGTGATTTACTCTATTTTGATTGCTATCGTAGACATCAGTGTTTATATCGGACTATAAATGTTTATCCCAGGAATTCTGTGATAATCAATATTATTGTTAGACAGTGAAGACTAAGAATGTTACTTTTTTTCCATCCATCTTTATTCATTTTCATAATAATTTCATAATGTATTTTATGAGTCAGAGTATGTTGTACATGTGTGCTGAGCAGAGCGCTGGGAGAGCTATGTATTTTGTTAAGAGGTATGTGTGCAATGCAACGCGTTCACTGAGCAGAGATGTGTCATGACGCACTGGAAAAAGGAAGCAAATGCAGGCGATCTCAAGAATGTATGTTTATTAAACACTTAAACACAGAAGTTCAGATGCAGGCAGATGGTGAGGGTCAGACGGCTGAAGCAGGGTGGCACAGGGACTAGATGGTCGCGATGAATCCGGCGGTGAAACGGCGTGAAGGTGAAGACAGGATCCAGACACGAAGAACACACAGCACAGGACTCCAGGAAGAAACCAACTCACGGGAAACAGGAAACACAGCACAAACATCGACCAACGATCTGACAATGAGAGAAGAATTCAGTGAGTCTTTAAAGGAACTGGAGATGAGTGGCAGCTGGCGCCGAGCTGATTACAGATGAGATGATTGATAATTGATACGGTGATACCCACACACACACGCACATGGCACACAGACAACAATAACAAATGCACGAGACAAGCAGGAAGCAGCGCACTCATGAACCGTGACAGTACCCCCCCCTCCTAGGGACGCCTCCTGGCGTCCCCAGACTCCCTTACCTGTCGATGGAATTCATCAATAAGGGAGTGATCTAGTATGTCTCTCGCAGGAACCCAACTTCTCGCCTCCGGACCGTAACCTTCCCAGTCCACCAAGTACTGGAATCCTCGTCCCCTCCGCCTGGTGTCCAGAATACGGTTAACCGAATACGTCGGTTCCCCATCTACAAGATGCGGCGGTGGGGGAACCGGTACAGGCGGGTTAATTGCTGATCGAAACACAGGCTTAATTTTGGAGACATGGAACACGGGGTGTATCCTCCTGTACGCTGGAGGAAGATTGAGGCGGACTGCCACCGGACTAATAATCTTGGTGACAGTGAACGGGCCAATGAATTTGGGTGCTAACTTATTCGAGACGGAACGGAGAGGAATGTTCTTAGTAGAAAGCCACACTTTTTGACCGACGACGTAAACGGGAGGCTTAGACCGGTGGCGATCGGCGTTAGCCTTGGTGCGCGCCCCCACCTGGAGTAGAGTCTCACGGGCTCTAGTCCAGGTGCGGTGGCACCTCTGGAAAAAAGCGTGTGCAGAGGGAACCGCGACTTCGGATTCCAGACTGGGAAAAACAGGTGGCTGGTATCCTACACTACCTTCAAACGGAGAAAGGCCCGTGGATGACACTGGTAACGTATTGTGGGCGTACTCCACCATAGACAGTTGTTGACACCAGGAAGTCGGATTCTTGGAAACCAAACACCGTAACATTCTCTCTAAATCCTGGTTGGCTCTCTCGGTCTGGCCATTGCTCTGAGGGTGAAAACCAGAGGAAAGGCTAACAGTTGCGCCCAGTAATTTACAGAATTCTTGCCAGAATTTGGACACAAACTGGGGACCCCTGTCAGAGACCACGTCAATCGGAAGGCCATGTAAACGAAAGACGTGGTCTATGACGGCAACCGCTGTCTCCTTGGCTGACGGCAATTTGGGCAAGGGAATGAAATGAGCCGCCTTCGAGAACCGGTCCACCACGGTCAAAACAACCGTGTTGCCCTGGGAGGGCGGGAGGGCGGTAATAAAATCTAGAGCGATGTGGGACCAGGGTCTCGAAGGGACTGGCAGCGGTTGGAGTAACCCATCTGGCGCGCGATTGGAAGTCTTACCAGTGGCACATACCGAGCAAGCCAATACAAAATCGTGAATGTCGCGGGCCATCCGTGGCCACCAGAATCGCTGCTTAACCAAAAACCTTGTGCGATTGATTCCTGGGTGACAGGCTATGTTGGAACAATGACCCCACTGAATAACCTCAGACCGTAGTTCCTCCGGCACGAATAAACGGTTCGGTGGGCACCCGACCGGGGGCGTTACCCCTTCTAAGGTCTTCTTGACCTTCGATTCGACCTCCCATACGAGTGTGGAGACAAATAGACTCTCCGGTAAAATGCACTCGGGAGTAACCAGGCGTTCGGAACGATCAAAATGACGCGATAAAGAATCGGGTTTAATATTCTTGGAACCCGGGCGGTACGAGAGAGTAAAATCAAAACGACCGAAAAAAAGTGCCCACCGAGCCTGCCTGGAGTTTAACCTTTTAGCAGTACGAATGTATTCCAGATTCTTATGATCGGTCCAGACAATAAAAGGTACCCCCGACCCTTCCAACCAGTGGCGCCACTCCTCCAACGCTAGTTTGACGGCCAACAACTCTCTGTTACCAATGTCATAATTACGTTCGGCAGGAGACAGACGGTGTGAAAAATACGCGCAAGGATGCATCCTCTCGTCCGTGGGGGAACGCTGGGACAACACTGCTCCTACCCCCACCTCTGACGCGTCGACCTCCACCATGAACTGACGTGAGGAATCAGGGGCGATGAGAATTGGGGCCGAAACAAAGCGGTCCTTGAGTTTGGCAAACGCGGAGCCAGCCGCGTCTGTCCACCTGAACGTAGTTCGGGAGGAGGTCAAGGCGGTCAGAGGTGCGGCTAGTTGGCTGAAATTACGGATGAAACGTCTGTAGAAGTTGGCGAATCCCAGAAACCTCTGCAGGGCCTTGCGGGAATCTGGAATTGGCCACTCTATCACAGCCTTAACCTTGTCAGGGTCCATGCGAATCCCCTCGGACGAGATAACGTACCCCAAAAATTGAACCGACTGTGCGTGGAATTCGCATTTCTCCGCCTTGACAAAAAGCCCATTCTCTAGCAACCGCCGAAGCACTCGTCGGAGGTGCTGCACGTGTTCCTGGAGAGATGAAGAAAAAATCAATATGTCATCCAGGTAAACATATATGAACTGATCTACCATTTCTCGCAGCACGTCGTTGACGAGTGCCTGGAAGACCGCTGGACTGTTGGAAAGCCCGAAGGGCATAACCAAATATTCAAAGTGTCCCCGGGGGGTATTAAAGGCGGTCTTCCATTCATCACCCTCCCTGATGCGGACCAAATGATAAGCATTGCGTAAATCCAGTTTCGTGAAGAGAGTCGCTCCCTGCAACCTCTCGAAGGCTGAAGACATCAACGGCAAAGGATAAGTATTCTTTACCGTGATGTTGTTCAGTCCCCGGTAATCAATGCAAGGTCGCAGGGATCCGTCCTTCTTCCCCACGAAAAAGAACCCCGCCCCTGCAGGAGAAGAGGAAGGGCGAATGAACTTGGTTGCCAGAGAATCAGAAATATATTTCTCCATGGCCTCCCTTTCTGGAGCAGAAAGTGAATACAACTTGCCCTTCGGCGGAGATTTACCTGGCAGTAGATCTATAGAACAGTCGTAGGGACGATGAGGAGGAAGAGAAGCAGCTCGAGACTTACTAAACACCTCCTTCAGGTCGTGGTACTCCTCGGGCACGGTTGACAAGTCCGCTGCTTTCTCCTGTAAGACAGACACGGAAACAGACGAACAGGCAGACAAAAGACAAGACTTATGACATTCAGTGCTCCACTCATTGATAGTTCTGTGTTGCCAGTCTATTTTGGGATTGTGTTGAGTGAGCCAGGGGTGTCCAAGTACTATGGGGGCCAGGGGGGAGTCCATGATGTAGAAGGTGATGGTTTCAGTGTGGTTTCCGGAGGTGGTGAGTGTGAGAGGAGCAGTGGACAGGGTGATAACAGGGAGGTCTTGGCCGTTGAGTGCGTGGACAGAGATGCGTTGGGTGAGTGGTTGTAGAGGAATGTGGTGTTTGATGGCGAAGTGATGATCCAGAAAATTACCTTCGGCCCCTGAGTCCAAGAGTGCATGACAGTGGTGTTGGTGATGCGACCATCTAAGTCTAACCGGGAGGAGAGTAGATGTCGCTGATGGTATTCCTGAGGTCTTAGCAGCGGAGATCCCACCCGACAGTAGCCTCATAGTTACTGCCGGGCTGGGCCTTTTAATGGACACGTGTTCAGAAAATGTCCAGATCCTCCACAGTACAAACAAAGGCCCAGGGATCTCCGCCTCTCCTTCTCCTCCCGGGAAAGCCGAGCTCTTCCCACCTGCATGGGTTCGGTGTCGTGGATGGGGCTGACCGCGTCGGTGCCGCTGGACCTCGGGAAGTCAAGGAAGTGGACTGGACGTTCGGTTGGCGCGCGTCGACTCATCCGGCCAAGCCTGGAGTCCACCCGCAACGCCAGCTCTATCAGACCATGGAGGGTCGTCTGGAGGTCCAGGGCGTAGATCTCCTGATGTACGCGGTCAGCCAGCCCATGCAGGAACATGTCCCACTGCGCCGTGTCGTTCCATTGGCACTCGGCGGCCAGGGTGCGGAACTCAATGGCGTAGTCTGATACAGAGTGATTACCCTGTCTGAGTTCCGCCAGCCTCCTAGCAGCCTCCTTCCCGGCCGCCGCGCGGTCGAAGACGCTCTTCATGGCTTCCGCGAGTGCCTGGAACGACGTGCAGCAAGGGTCTCTATTCGCCCACACCGCCGTGCCCCAAAGGGCCGCCCTCCCAGTCAGGAGAGTGAGGACAAATGCCACCTTAGAAGTTTCCGTGGCAAACGTGCGTGGCTGTAGGGCGAAATGCATCTCACAACGGGTAATGAAAGCACGACAATAATCAGGTTCTCCAGCATACCTCTCAGGAACTGGCATACGAGGCTCGGACTGGGAGAGCGGATCAGCAGGAACGGGGGGCACGAACGGCGTGGGTGGTGCAGTGGGCATGCGCAGATGTTGAATTTGCTGGGTTAGCTCGGACACCTGCGCCACCAGTGCCTGTATGGCACGTCCGTTGTTGTTAAGCCCCTCCTCTTGAGCGTCCATTCGTTGAATGCTCGTGCCGATGAAAGCTTCCATCGATATCTGGGTCTCGCCTGCTGCTCCCATCGATTGGTCAGATCGTTCTGTCATGACGCACTGGAAAAAGGAAGCAAATGCAGGCGATCTCAAGAATGTATGTTTATTAAACACTTAAACACAGAAGTTCAGATGCAGGCAGATGGTGAGGGTCAGACGGCTGAAGCAGGGTGGCACAGGGACTAGATGGTCGCGATGAATCCGGCGGTGAAACGGCGTGAAGGTGAAGACAGGATCCAGACACGAAGAACACACAGCACAGGACTCCAGGAAGAAACCAACTCACGGGAAACAGGAAACACAGCACAAACATCGACCAACGATCTGACAATGAGAGAAGAATTCAGTGAGTCTTTAAAGGAACTGGAGATGAGTGGCAGCTGGCGCCGAGCTGATTACAGATGAGATGATTGATAATTGATACGGTGACACCCACACACACACGCACATGGCACACAGACAACAATAACAAATGCACGAGACAAGCAGGAAGCAGCGCACTCATGAACCGTGACAAGATGTTCATCTAATGATGATCCTTCAGTTGGCATGTTCTTTACAAGGATAGAAATGCTTTTCAACTGATGCAAATGTACCACTATTGTATACACTGAGAAATAGTTTCTTAATATGGAAAGTGTACGTACCATGTGTAAGCATGAGGTATACGTTCCATTTTTAAACATAAGCAACATGTTTTTGTACCTTACAAGGAAGTTGAAAGTCCCTCAGTGGTGTATATAAGCTCAATCTTACTGTACCGCCTTAGAGAAACATAGAAGCATGATGGTGAGAGGAAGGAGAAAACCATTTACAGCTGGCATGATGGGGTGAGGGCATAGACTAGAGAAATGGGGAACAGAGAAATCTGGAATGAAGACCTCCTCACCTATAGCCTTATTCTGCTATGCCCATTTCTCTCTGTCTGATACAGGTATAAAATTATAAATAGAAATCTCTTGGCAAAAGTAACTGGTGTAGCTTCCGTGATTCAACAATAATGGGGAAAAGCATGATTTTCAATGCCTGTGTGGTTGTAAACACTGTTTGTGAAGCTGTTTCATGACAACGGCTCTCTCTGATCTCTCTGAATCGCTGACATTCAGGAATAAGATTCCGTGGGTTTTTGAATCATGTCTTTTAATGATTAGTTTTGCAGTTCTACAGCACACCATAGCAACGCCCTGACAACAACCCATAAAACCCTCTCTCTCTCTCTCTCTCTCTCTCGTTCTTCATAACCTCAGTATCACCTCCACCAGGAAGCAGAAGTGCAGTATTCCTGATCTTCATTATAGATAAGGCTTCTGGCTGCGATCTGCTTCACTCTCAGGCGTAATATTACAGTGATTCTCGTGAAGGTTAGTTACCGCTCGGATGCTTTGCTCTCTCGGGACGAGAGGTGTCCCGTAAACATTCACACACGCTCACACACACACACACACACACACACACACACACGCTCACACACACACTCTCACTCTCTCGCACACACTCTCACACACATACACACACTCTCTGACTCACACACATATTCTATTCTATTCTATTCTATTATGGTAATTTTAGAATATATATATATATATATAATGTATTTATTATTATTACTATTGTATATATTTTATATTATATTTTTTATAATATAAATAATAATTTCATATTTTTATAAAACGTGCAGTATAATCATATTACTGTTATTATTATTATTTGTATTGTTGTTTTATTGTGTGTGTGTGTATATATATATATATATATATATATTATGTATGTATTTTATATCATATATTAATCATCATCATTGTTGTTGTTGTTTATTTTTATATTATATATTAATTTATAATCATTCCTTAAAAAACAAACAAAAATGTATATGTATTTATTATTCTCATTCTATATATTTTATATTACATTTTATAATGCAAATAAGAATTTTATTTTATTTCTAAGATATATATACAGTACAATATGTATGCAAAATACTTTTTTCTTTTTCTTTTTTTTTTTGCATGAAATATGTCTATCCTGTAGATTCTGTCCCCACTTGCAGGTGTAACAAACTGAATTTGGTGTTTGCTCTCCCTCACAGCTGAAATATTGAATACATCCCGTCTCTTTTCCTCCAAGCTAAAGCTTTGTTTACAGCCCTGATGAATTCAGAGTTTCTCCTCCAGCTTTAGTGATGGAAACGTCCCATCAGTTGGCAGTCAGTCTCCACACACAGACGGCTCAGTCTCTGCCCACCCTTATCTGTAGCATTTACTGAGTACATATTTACACACACACACACACACACACACACACACACACACACACACACACACACACACACACACACACACACACACACACACGCAAACAACTCCTGTTAGAATAGAGGTGGGTTTGGAAGAGGGGAATGAAGCCTGAACAAACACAGGCGGCAGAAACTGGATTATAACACATTAATGCCTGTATCTGTGTGATCCCAGCTGCAGATGTGCACAATATCAAACAATCACGTCTCACGGGGACTCGAAACAACACACACTGAAAACACATTCAACCTCCCCTAATACTGTGTGTTCAGTTAAGTGTAATTGTGCCCTCTGAGCAAATACTTTACACGTTTATATGACTTCATTTGCCAGTTGAAATGTTACACTTTTAATTGTCTTTCTGACGGTGAATGTAAACATGTCTCGATATCTGCCGAAAACTTGTCTTTTGTCATTAAGCGTGTGTATTATCACCCTCATTAACGATCTGATGGGCCTCATCAAACATTTACACCCTCTGAAGAAGCTCTAGTTTTCATTCAATTAAGTCATTCATTCATTATGTATGTGTGCGTCTCGGGCTGAAGCTGAGAAATGAGGAAGAGTCGAGTGACGAAGTGACGTTGAAGCGTTTAAAGAGTTGATGAGAAAGCATTTGTGTCTCAAAGGCGGCGAGATGCTAAATGTGCATTTTCTGAAGATAATGTGAGCAGCGCTCTCCTAAAATCTCTCAGAGACACACACACACACACACACACACACACACACACACACACACACACACACACACACACACACACACACAAGATTAACTTTATCCTCAGATCAATGAGGCCTACGATCAATCAGTTGCAAAAAAAAAACCTAACTGAAAGAAAACAAGTTGACAAAAAATATTGAATCCAGTATTTGGTGATATATATCATAACGAGCGATTTACAAGCCGAGGTGAGTGAGTGAGTGAGTGAGTGAGTGAGTGAGTGAGTGAGTGAGTGAGTGAGTGAGTGAGTGAACATTCATGTTGAGGGCTTGTTCATATCACTAACAGTAACTATGAGTCAAGTCAGCTTTATTTATACAGAGTGTTTCAAAGCAGCTTTACAGAGATAACAGGAAAATAATGCAAAAGTTTGTTTGGCTGTTCAGCAGTTTGATGAGCGATAGTGATGTTTGCGCACTGAGGGGGGAGAGTGTCACTTCCTAGTGCACATCAGGTAATTAAAAGACAGGGAACATCATGACTGTGAGATATTGACCAGTGAACAGGCCGTCTGGAAGAGAGAGAGCTTTAAATCTTAAAGCAAAGAGCACAGGCCTTTTCTGTTTGCAGACGCTGGCGTTTGTCTTTCCTCAGATAATCGTTTAGCTCTCGTCCTTTTGATCAAGGTTTTCCTGTTTGCCAGTTAAATGAGCAGTAATATGTGGAGGATATGGAAATGTTGGATTGATTCGTCTGTGTTTGATTGCGCGGCTGTATGGAGTCGAGTGGAGGAGGATCTCGAGGTGTTTTGTTTGTGTGTTTTCACTTTACTTCCCTGTGGGAAAACGTGCCGTCGCTCAGGATTAGCCTCATGTGCAGTGTGTCGGAAACCATGCGGAACTGATGGAATAGTTCTGTTCCCAAACCTCGCTGTCTCACACCTTCACAGAAGCCATCATAACCTTTATATCAATATTTTAATATTTAAGGTTTAGTAGATTCACCACAGGTGAATAGGGTAAAAAAAAACACCATACTTCACCATTTGATTGATTACATTAATAATTGCAAAAAAAAATTGTGTTACAAGTTTTTCGAAATGTTATGTTTAAATATGGAAATGAGGTGTTGTATGCATATTTAATTAGATAATGCCTCATTTGCATATTTAAACAACATTTCAAAAAATGTTGCAATTATTAATAATTTGCATACATTTCTAGAATAAAAATCTGAACATTGGATGAAGTCAGGTTCAAAATTCTTTGAATATATATATATATATATATATATATATAAATCCCCATTTTCTTAGGAATAAAATGTTGTATAAAATCAGGAAAATTATATATGAACAAACCCCTCTGTAAAAACCTTCAGAATATAGATAAAGTTTGGTGTATGAAGAAGTGGAGATTTGCACTGTAATTGAAATCTACATACACAAATAGATAGAGTGCTCTAAAAGATACAGTTAAACGTGTTTTTTGGATGTTTTCTGTCCACTAGTCTGAAAAAACACTTTATAAAATGCCCAAAATCTCAAAATTAACAGATGCATGAAAAAACACTGCTTTTGCCTGTAGTGTCTCGCCTTAATTGATATAAGTATATTGTAACCACAATGGAACCTCATAAGCGTCTGATTTGAAATACCTACACTGGCATAATCAAATTTTAACCTTATATTAATAAAAAAAATATATATTGAATGAAGTACAATCAACATATTTTCTGATAAATCTTTTCTAATTTCCTTCTCTTGAAGGATATACCATTCAAAAGATGCTCTTCTGCTCACCAGGGCTGCATTTATTTGATCAAAAATACAGTTAAAAATTGTGAAATATTATTATAATGTAAAGCATCTGTTTTCTATGTGAATATACAGTAAAGTGTAATTTATTCCTGTGATCAAAGCTGAATGTTCAGCATCATTACTCCAGTCTTCAGTGTCACATGATCCTTCAGAAATCACTCTAATATGATGATTTGATGCTCAAGAAACATTTATGATTATTATCAATGTTGAAAACAGTTGTGCTGATTCATATTTTTGATATGTGATGCATTTTATTTTTCCGGATTCTTGGATGGAAAGTTCAAAAGAACAGCATTTATTTGAAATAGAATCTTATCTTTTGTAATATCATAAATGTCTTTACTTTTGATCAGTTTAATGCATCCTTGCTGAACAAAGTATTAATCTTACTGACCCTAAGGCCGTGTGTCCACCAAAGCGTTTTTAGCCTAGCTGTGGGCGCTTGAGAGCGTTTTGGTGGCGTTGCGTTTTTTTCAGTTGAGACATTTTGCTTGTTATGATACGGAATATCCGCGAAAGTGTTACTAGTATCTCATTTCACACATATTTTGTTTCTGTGTTGATTCTATATTAAAATGTTGATACAATGTAATGTATTTTTTCTGGCTCTTGTTTTAAATGATTTTGTTCCGTTATTATGCTTGTTGTTGTCGTCTGTTGATTTTGTACAAGCATGAATGTGGCGGTTGGTCGGTGTGGTATTAGTCCCGCCCCTCCTCCACTGTGATTGGTTGGTTGGGTAAAAAGTGACAGTGATGAGAGCAGCGTTTTACCCAAAGTTGAACATTCTTCAACTCTCGGCGACTTGTAAAAAACGCAGAGCGCTCGGCGCTTCAGTGTGAAAAAAACGCTCAGCGCCTCGCTACGTTCATGGCATTTAAAAACGCGGCGCTCCCATTGAAAACAATTGAAAAAACACGCCAGCCGCATGAAAAAATGCTTTGGTGGACACGGCTTAAACGCTTAAATGTTATTATATCTTAAAGTTTACAGGGAACATTCTTCCAATAGCATTAATAACTTCCAATAAACATTAATAACTTTCATTCAAAGTTATCTGGTCTTTGATAATGTTCTCAAAACTTTGTCTGGCCATTTTTAAATGTTACTCTGTGTTTCGGAATGTTCAGAGCATAGGCGCCGATACCGTGGGTGCTCCGGGGCTCGAGCACCCACGGAAAATACCGAGCACCCACGGAAAATACCGAGCACCCACGTGTGCCAGACTGCCAGTAGGCGCTCTGTCTACATTCATTTAAAATTAATCATTGCAGTCGGTGATATGTGAAGCGTCTGTCACACTGTGATTTGTTATGTCGCAGTCAGTCGAGTAGTATCGCCCATAGATATCTATGGTATCGCCTGCTCCATATCCTATCCACCAATCACAGCGTTTCTCGGATGAAAAGCCTCTTTAGTGACCCTGCTCTGTACGCAGCTGCAGCGCAGTCAGGGCCGGATTAACCATTAGGGCAACTGGGCACTTGCCCAGGGGCCCATGACATCTAGGGGGCCCTGACAGGTAGGAAATACACAGAAATTTAATAAAGTTATCAAACTCTTTACGATCTTCTTCACTGCATAAAGTGCATCTACGCGGGTTCACGCGACTTTCCTGCCTCCCAGCTGAACGCCAGCGACGCTGGTTGAGCGCGGTAAAGTTCGTTTCAGTTTCGATATTAGCCGGACATTTGTTCTATAGGGTCGGTAGTCTAACAAAGATATCAATAGCAAGATTAGTTTTAACATTATGTCACCATTGTATATCGACATGATGAAATATTCGTTCAAAATCATTCGTGCATTAATGCTGCATAATTATACCTGAGAATGCTTTGACGCGTTAGAGCGCACGATGCTTAAGGGAACATCTGCCAAATCCACCAACTGCGGTAATCGTAGTCTATAATTTGTATTATTTAAAATTACTTTTAACATTTAAAAACAGACGTTTTCAAATTCCAAAGCTTGCAGAAGGTTCCTAATGTCAATACTGACTTTACAGCTATACAGCTTTCCTGGTAGCCTTGAGTAAATTAACATGTCTAAGAAAATGATTCATAAAACGTATAAATATCAGTTGAGCCTATGTTTATTTTCGTCATTGACACAGACGAAAATGAAAAGACTATCAGTCAAAGTTCAGCTTTAGGAGAGGTAGAAGTAGGCCTATAAGAATACTGAGAGAATAAGAAATATGAAGATAAGGAGAGAGCAGACAAATAATCTAATGACAAGGTTTTAAAGAGAGCCTATTTCTTATAATTTTTTGGCCTTCAAAAGTCCTAAATTGCACATATGTAGGTCAGAGAAATCCAAATTTTCTCGGGGGAGCATGCCCCCGAACCCCCCTAACTACGGGGGGCCTTGAGTCTTGTTGCCCAGGGCACAGGAAATTGTTAATCCGGCCGTGAGCGCAGTTCTTTTAATTCTGTTCCTTCTGAAGAATTAACCGCAATGGTGAGTTAACAAATCTAATTTTTACTGTGTGGACTTGTGTGACAGAGTCCTGCGCGGGTTCGGGTAGCCTACCCGCAAATTTTGCTCAAACGGGTGCGGGTCGGGTCGGACACGGGGGAAACACGGGTCTAAACATGGGTTTAAAACAATCATGTGCAAACGTACAAATATATGCACATCTTTAGGAACACATCTACAAAAATATGCCCGTATTTCAAGTTAAAAAAATAATAATTTAAAATCCACATCAGTTTATTTGTGCCCACGCCCTCCCAACTTTTAAAAAGTCATCATAACCGCGCGCGCACGCGATCTGCTTGCAGTCGTCGAGATGGATGCTGAGGAGTTGAAGAAAAGAATAGCTAGATGGTAAAGTTGTCGACAAAACTGAAGAAAACAATGTTGTGAAAGGCTTTGCTGCATGCATTTTCGTGTTGGATAGCCGCAAATGCGGAACTTTATCGCGGAGGAAGAACGCAGATAACTGTTTCTGTGGTAACAAACCAAGCAGTTCTATCGAACAGTATTTTTCAAATTTAACACTGTTAAGTGTCGGCCGCTGTCCATTTCCTAAGGTTCTGAAGTGCAAAAAAATTGATTTTTTTTTTTTAAAGGGCGTACGCCCATGAGCACCCACGGAGGAAAACATAAATCGGCGCCTATGGTTCAGAGAACATTCAAAAGTAACAGTTGTGGCACATAATGTTTGAAGAATGATGAAATGGAATGTTTCCTCAATGTTCAAATAACTAAGAAAACAAAAGGACATTTTGAATGTTCATAGAACATTAAGAAATAACATTTTCAAAATATTTGAGTAAATGATGACGGAATTTTGATTTTTAAGTGAACTATTCATTTAATAGATACATTAGCAAAATGTTCTTAAAACATATTTTTGTTTGCTGACCATGTTATAGTGCCAAACATATGCTTTCTAAACATTCTTTGTATCAGGAGTGCACCTATGATGTCTTGAAATGCTGTCTAGATAGGGAGCTCATGGGTTTTGACAGTGTATATCACATTAGTTGTATAGTTGCACATGCACAGATTCTGACACACAGCCCTCGCGGTGGAGTTACTGGGTTTTAACGCTGAAGTTTTCAGATTATGTCATGCCACATCCTGTGTGTGTGTGTGTGTGTGTGTGTGTGTGTGTGTGTGTGTGTGTGTGTGTGTGTGTGTGTGTGTGTGTGTGTGTGTGTGTGTGTGTGTGTGTGTCCTGCTGGGTTGATGACTGTCATGACACACAGGAGATGTGTGAACACACAGGCGTATTGCTGGAGTCGCAGAGGGAGGTTTATTAAGAGAACTGTCCTCGTGTTCAGGTCTGATGATAATCCTGACAAACACAGACACACACTTTATCAGCATGAGAGATTTACGGTCAGAAACATTACAAGCAGGGTCGAAGGTTAACACCGTCCACATGCAAGAGAAAAACTCTAATTTGAATGAAAAAGTAATTTGACACAGACAAAAATATATTTATCTTTTAATTAATTAAAATCCATGATTAATTGTATGAATAATAATAATTATTATTTATTTTATGTAATAATATAATATAATAATTATTACGGCACAGTATAGTTTCATGGTCAGTAATGTGGCCAGTATTTATTAATGTATTTAAATTAAATAAATTAAAATAATAATAATAATAATAATAACAAATATGTAAAATACAGTTTCATGGTCAGTAATAAATAATTATGGCCAGTATTATTTATTTATTTTAAATAAATAAATACATAAGTAAAAAAAAATACAAAATACAGTTCATGGTCTGTAATAAATATTTATGGGCAATATTATTTAGTCATTTATTTTAAATAATAATAATAAATATGGTTTCATGGTCCATGATAAATATTTATGGCCATATTATTATTATTTTTTAAATAAAACAACAACAACGGCAATAATAATAATAACAAATATGCAAAATTCTGTTTAATGGCCAGCATAAATAATCATTCATTCATTCATTCATTCATTCATTCATTCATTCATTCATTCATTCATTCATTCATTCATTCATTCATTCATTCATTCATTCATTCATTCATTCATTCATTCATTCATTCATTCATTCATTCATTCATTCATTCATTCATTCATTCATTCATTCATTCATTCATTCATTCTTAGTATTAAACATTTATGACCAGTATTATTTGTTTATTTTAAATAATAATAATAAATATGCTAAAAACTATGGAAGCTTGTTTCCGCCACAAAATAAAACATTTTAAAAGTTAATTGCGACTTTTTATCTCACAATTGCGAGTTTACATCTCGCAATTGCGACTTTATTTCTCAGAATTGCGACTTCATATCTTGCAATTGTGAGAAAAAAAGTCAGAATTGTAAGATAAAAAGTCGCAATTATTATTTATTTATTATTCAGTGGCGGAAACAAGCTTCTATAAAATACAGTTTCATGGTCAGTAATGTTTTTTTGGTGTGTGTCCCAATTCACCTGCCATTGATAAGTGTGGTAAAATATATATATATATTTTTTGTACCCTGATTTTAAAGTAGTGATAAAACCCTCACAAGGGCTGATATATTTTGCCATTTTGAGATTATCATCGCTGATAGCATTTGATTGTGGGTGTTTCGCACCAGACTGGATAAATAATTAACAATAAGGGCAGGAATATGAGTTACGAAAGTAATATAGGCCTGTTTTGATGCATTTAAAGCTTATAACAAAACCAGTTCAAGAAACTTTTAATGTCTGACTTTTAATGCTTCATATTATGTCCCTGTTTGTCTCTTTTACTCACTCATCCCTAAAATAGCTGAAGATGTCTTTTCTCCATCGCTAACTTTCACACATCTTCTGGCTCACACCTGATCCTCCATCAGCGCTCGCTGACTCATCGAGAGCAGATCCGGCCGAGAAACAGCCTTATTACTCGCAGATAGTGTGCGTTTCTTTTTATAAACATGTTTAGGCCCACGTGAGCCTGATAACTGGTTGTGTGAGATGACACACTCTTTGTATCATTCTGACACGTCGCTCTTTCTTTCTCCCAATTCTAAAGTAATTGATTTGCCTCCTAAAAAAGCATGCAAAGAGTTTCATAAATGTGGTGTGTGTATATATATGCACATATATTGTCTCGGCAGGTGCATGAATGTTTGTGTGTGGCATGCGAGATGTTTCTTTATATATTACGTGTAATACTGAGGCTTGAACCCGTCCGCCACCTGGGGGCGTCACAATGGCAGGAATTAAACCGGCGTTGAGATGAAAACGCTCTTGTGAAGCTTGCTAACAGGTCTCACACTCCCGAGCCACACACACTCCTGCACATTTTAATACGTTTCGTCCCTCCCGAGCGAGGCAATGCAGAATAGACGGTTTGCAATTCAAATGAAAAATGCTATTTTCAACACAGAGCTGAGTTTTATATTCACCCTCAAACCATTTCAGCGCAGGGAAAACCAATTACATGAGCTGCTGAAAAATAATGCAAAACCTAATAAAAAATGCTAATTCATTTGGCAGGTTTGCCGCCTAAGTGGAGCTTTTCCCTGTTAAAAGATTTCCGTTTTCTCTTGTACGTTTTCCTCGTGAAGCTCTGAGGCGCTGTTGCGGTTGCTGTGATTGAAATCAAACACTTGCAGGAATAATACACACGTTTCCAACACAAAGGTAGGCAACAACGTAATGTGTTTAATGCTGCATGTGTTCACTCTCAGAAAAAAAGGTAGAAAAGCTGTCACTGTGGCGGTACCTTTTCAAAAGGTACACCTTTGTACCCAAAGAGTGCATATTAGTCCCTCAAAGGTACATATTAGTACCAAAAGTGTACATATTAGTACTGGTACATATTAGAACCCTTTTGAAAGGAACTGTCCCAGTGACAGCTTTTCTACCTTTTTTTCTTAGAGTGTTGGAATCACCATAAGTGTGCATTTACATGAATGCATTTAGCAAATCATTTGTATTAAATTATTGCATTCCCTGCGAATCACAATCTCCGATGAGCGTCTCTCTGTGCTCTGTTTGAGCTCAGGAATGCCACATGAAATCATAAATCTAAGATAGAACTTTTATTACATAGATATTTTAGTTTTATCTCATCTAAAATGGACTGTTTACCCAGTTTTTGTGCATGCAATCTATTGCATGTTGAAATTGTGGTGTTATCAAAGGTTAGCAATCCCAGAATGCACTACGATGATGACAATATTCTTTCAAGAGAGAGAGAGAGAGAGAGAGAGAGAGTGAGTATAAATGTGATTATATTTTATTCAATACTGAAAAAAGTCTATAAATTTAATAATCTAATTACAAATGTACTATTTTACTCAATATGTCTGTCTACCACACTTTAAAAGAAATTTATTACCACAACAAATGCATGCTTGCAAGTTAAAAATTATAATTTATTTAAAAGTTGCAAACGCTATTTTGATGAGTAATATTAACATAATAATGTTGATCATTATATCAGCTTAATATGGTGTGTCATTTAAACTAAAATTTCAGCAAAAAATATATATATTTAATGAAATGTTTTAATAATTTTTTTTATTGGGCAGTGGATTTCTAGTTCCTGATACTTTGCAGGACTGGATAAAGAGAATAAATATTAGAATTAAGTGTTATTTTATACAAATGTTGTTATTTTTCCAGCAAAGGGAAAGACAGTGTTTAATGCTGTTATATTTGCCATTTAAAAGAGTTTCTGTTATGTTGAAGTTTTTGATCACATGAACAATGAGCAGTAATATCTCACTCGTTTAATAATGCTAAAGTTAAACATCTAGCATCCAAGTCAAGTCAAGTCATCTTCATTTATATAGCGCTTTTAACAATGTAGATTGTTTCAAAGCAGCTTTACAGAGATAAGCGTATAATTTAAGGTAACAGAGATTGTTTTGGCTTTATAGCAGTTCTTTAATAAAGTTATTTTCCAGCTAAAGTTAGTTTTGATTGATTCGCTTCCGTCGCAACGATCATTTGTTATTAAATTAGGGACCGCTAAGACGATACCATTACAATGTCTAATGATCCACTATAATGTCTGTTAATTTGAGCTGGAAATTATTTACAGCGCCACCAATCAACTAGTTTGGTACAACCTTTTCTTTTTCTTCTTTTTTGAGCAACAATTTTTTAATTTGATGTTCATGCTACATATTAAGTTCTTCTAACTCAATGTAGTTTGCTGGTTGAACATAATTTCATTAGAAGTTGTCAACTAAAAATTATTGATGCAAGCATTTGGTTTTAGAGTGTCTTTGCTTATTTAACTTGTTGAATTGCGATAGATTTCTGATTTCGGCCATATTTTAAAGCAACATCTCATTTATCTTTTTGTTTAAGACAATCATATGCATTGCAATAATGGATAAGTCGCACTTTACACTGGTTTATGTGTGCAACTTTGCAACACACTTAGGGCCCTATTTTAACGATCTGAAACGCAAGTATCAAGCGCGAAACACAAGTAACTTTGAGGGCGGATCTCGGGCGCTGTTGCTATTATACCGGCGGGATAAATGACTCTTGCGCCCGACGCAAATCTAAAATGTGTTGGTCTGAAGTCGCTTCATTACTCATAGGTGTGGTTTGGGCGTAACGTGAAATAAACCAATCAGAGCGTCATCTCACATTCCCTTTAAGAGCAGGCGCGCTTGTTCCATGGCGGATCGTTATTATAATGGCGGATTTGCCAGGAGCGGTTCACAGCCGAGGAGACCGACGTTCTCATCAGGGCCGTAAAACACAGAGAAGTGACATTGGGGACGGAGAAACACACCCAGATTAGCTTCGGTTAAACAGGCGTATGATAATTTGGGTAAATGTGTAAGATAGATTTATGCCTATTTTTTCACATCTTCATGGACACAACAATGATTTCCCTCGTGTGGAATATTTGTCCTTGTAATAATGTATGGTTTGCAAAAATGTGAACTGCTGCGTCTGTGTGTAGATGAGAGAAGCAAAGTGTGTGTGCGTTGTGCACACGCTACATTATGGCCAAGCATGCGCCCTTAAAACAGCATCTGAACGCGCCGCTGACTTTAGACGAGGTTTCTCCTGGTCTGTGGAGGAATTGTTTTCTGAAACTGCAAAATAGCACCAGGGAACGTTTGCGCTGGAACACGCCTCCTCTTTTCACTGATCCGCCCCCGGGAGCGCAAGTTCATTCCCTAATTTACCGACATGTGTCTGTGGAGGGAAAAGTCTGCTGTGCGTCGGGTGCAAAAGAGGAATGATACATGCGTCGCTGTACAAAGTCAAATGCACTGAGTGCGAGATAGGGCCCTCAAGCTCTATCAGAAGCAATAGTTTGAACTTGATGTGCGCTGTTGTGATGTTTATTGTGAGGAAGTTCACTAGACTTCGACACACAGCTGTAGTCTGTACTAAAGCCCCCCCGATGGTCTATCTTTGGGGAATGTTTGAAAGAGTGTTTCCCTAAAGATGAACCAACACACGTGTGCAATGCTCTCTCAGGTAACCTACAAACACTTCAGCATTGCACAGACCTTTCTGAAACGGCTTTTTCTCGTTGTGTTTTCAAGGTGAGCTGGGAATTGTTGTGGTGATGGTTTCATGCTGGCATATTTGCGTTATGAATGAGACATTTCATTACATGCTCTAACTGGCCTTCTGTGTTGGTGGATGTTTCTTCTGTGTTGTGATCCGAGAAACGAGTGAGAGAGAAAGAGAAAGAGAAACGTTGTCTTCTGAGGGGAAGATGCGCCATGGGAAGCTTTTGAAGGCTGTGAAAGTGTCCAAGACGACAAAGAAGAGGATAAAAACGTGTCTGTGTGTGTGTGTGTGAGAATCTCATGAAGCCTGACTCACATTCACCCCGAAATCAAAGAAGAAAGTTGCTGTTTTTTATCATAAAGAGAAAGAAATGTGGCCTACGGGGATTAAAGTACTTTCTGACGATGCTGTGAGACATTGATAAGTGATCATCTGTATGACTAAAAAGTGTCAAGCGTTGCATATCAGTTTTATTTCATAGATTAAAAACTGCTTTTAAATCACACAAACTGGCTAAAGATAAGCTGTTCTGAAACATATTACATATCTTAAATATTTAAATAAAGTGATATTCACGTTAAAGAAATATGACACAATTTTCAGTCAAAACGTTTTTTAATATATGATGTTTTATTTAACAAAGTTCGGGAGGAGCAGGTTCAGATAATTAACCAAATTATGCACAGCTGGAGATTAATCAGTAATCAACTCAATGACAGAGTATAAATTCACAGCAGACCTATCTCTGTTCATTGAAAGTTTGTCAGCATCCCCCCTCCACCCCATCTCCTCACTTCCAGTTCCATCTACACTTACCAACTGGGGGGAGTACTCTGGGTTCGGGCCTAACTCCGGGCTCGGAGCCCTCCCCCCGGACAGCACGCCAAATACGCATAAACTTATTGTACTAATTATATGTAGATGTGAACTCGTGAAGGACCATTAAGATCTTTTTTTTGTTGTTGTTGTGAAATTATTCTCATATTAAAGGTATGCTGTGTAACTTTTGGCCCTCTAGTGGTTAAATAACACAACTGAATATGACTGTTACAGTAGATCAGCTTTACAGTGAACTCTGTTATAGAGAAACATCATAGTTTATCTGATCAATAAAACACTCTCTCTCCTGTTGAGGGATAAAAGACCATCATCTCTGCGTCGCTTTTACAACATTTCAGATCCCTCAGTTCGTCATCTCCGTAAGCTGAGCTGATGTTGGTTCTTGTTTTATTACGAGCTCTGTCTCACACACAAGCACACACACACACACACACACGCACACACACACGCACACACACACACACACACAGTCACCCTCACACCAGACACGTGCACACACACAGTGCTCAAACACAAACTAACCTCAGACACACATACACACACACACACACACACACACACACACACACACACACACACACACACACACACACACAACTAACCCCAGACACACACACACACACACACACACACACACACACACACACACACACACACACACACACACACACACACACACACACACACACACACACACACACACACACACACATAGTCACACTCACACACACTCAACTAACCCCAGACACACACACACACACACACACACACACATACACACACACACACACACACACATACACACACACACACACACACACACACACACACACACACACACACACACACACACACACACACAGTCACACTCACACACACTCAACTAACCCCAGACACACACACACACACACACACACACACACAGTCACCCTCACACCAGACACGTGCACGCACACACACACAAACACACACACAGTCACACTCACACCAGATACGTACACACACACACACACACAGAGTCGCACTCACACACAGTCACACTCAACTAACCCCTGCTACTCCCACACCAGACAGACACACACACACATATATATATATATTTAAATATGTATATATGAAGAGTTCACAGTGCCATCTGAAATCTTCTTCTAGAATGATCATTTTTATCAAGCTCGTATATTTAAGTTCAGTAATTTCACTTAAATTACAATTTTAACTACTTTTAATGAATACTTTACTTTCTAAAACAATGTTAAGGAAAAGTATAAAAATATAACAGGCGCTTGATTAGTGTGAGTGACAGAAAGAGTGCAGGAGTAAACAGGGATCAGAGTAGAGAGAGAGAGAGAGAGAGAGAGAGAGAGAGAGAGAGAGAGAGAGAGAGAGAGAGAGAGAGAGAGAGAGAGAGAGAGAGAGAGAGAGAGAGAGAGAGAGAGAGAGAGAGAGAGAGAGAGAGAGAGAGAGAGAGAGAGAGAGAGAGAGAGAGAGAGAGAGAGAGAGAGAGAGAGAGAGAGAGAGAGAGAGAGAGAGAGAGAGAGAGAGAGAGAGAGAGAGAGAGAGAGAGAGAGAGAGGTTTTTTTTAATTTTACAAAAACTTTAATACACTTTTCAAGAATTAAATTACAATCATAAACATTTATCAATCAGATCATAACAAAGTTCACAAAAAGAAAAATTCTACTTCATTTTCAAACAGACAACACAGGGCACTATTGCAACACCAAATATTAACAAAGGTATCGAGATCATCAACAAATTTATAATAGTTAAAATCAATCAAGATTCTTGCCTGTACCATATTAAAAAGAAGCTCAACTACATTTTGTTCTACATTATCTTCAATTTTTTTCTTTCTACTCAGATAAATTGCTAGTTTAGCCTTGCCTATGATAAAATTCAACAACTGACAATGAAATCTTTTCTCTCTAGCATATTTAAAACCAAAAATAAACAATTCCACAGAAAAGGTTTCACCACATCTTTCAAAAATATTGCTTAATGACAAAAATAGAGGTTTTAACCTGTAACACTTTGCAAAAGCATGGAAGACAGTTTCTCTTTCATTACAAAAAGGACATTTGTCACTACTTTCAGGGTTTATAACAGATACAAAGGAATTAACCGCAATGGCACCATAAAGGATTTTCCATTGCAAATGGAGAGAGAGAGAGAGAGAGAGAGAGAGAGAGAGAGAGAGAGAGAGAGAGAGAGAGAGAGAGAGAGAGTGAGAGTGTGTGTGGATGGAGGATTGACCCGGGAGAAGATTTCCCATCATCCCTTCTGATCCCGATACACACTCTTCCTCCCATGATCCTTCAGCTCCTCCCCACCGCAGGGCATTGTGTGTGTGTGTGTGTGTGTGTGTGTGTGTGTGTGTGTGTGTGTGTGTGTGTGTGTGTGTGTGTGTTTACAGCTCGTGTGAGAATGAACATGCACCAGTTGGGCTGGGAATGGGGGAAAACGGTCCGGAATCCCGGAATCCAATCAAAAAAAATTAATTTATAACATGAAATGTCACTAAATTTGGTAAATTTTGGATATAGACTACTGTCTGTGAATATTCACTAAGCCTCTTATATTTTTTTACTTTTTCTTAACATTTCTGGTCATATTTTTAGGTCATATTTCACTGAAAAACAACAACAACAAAATATAGTAAATAGTAAGAAAAATATTTTTTGTACAGAATTTCTTTTTTGTGAACATATGTATACGTGTGTGTGTGTGTTGGTAAATAAAGCTCAAAAAAGTCTGCATGTTATAATAATAAATTATAATTTTGTTTCTTCCGTGTTTTAATTTTAACAGTAAACCATAAATCCAGAAAAAAAAAAAGATTTCGTAAAAAAGAAAAAAAAATTATACATTTGTTATTTGTAAAGATTCTAAGAATTCAATGTATCAGATGTGCATTTTTTTATTTATTATTATTTTTTATTTTTTATTTAATCAAACCATTAAAACGAAATCCAGAAAGATTAGCACAGACGTTGTGAAAAAAAAAAAATATTTATATATATATATAATTATAGGGGCCTAAAAATGCCACTTTTATTAAATAAAATGTTAATAAATTGATGTTAAATTGTATAAGTAATTATTTTAGATTACTAAAATTTAATGGGGCGGGACAAATTTAATCCAGAAACATTTAAACAATAAAAATTGAATGAAAAACACAATGATATTTGGGGGAAAATAAACCTGATTTCACATAGGGCCCTTCATAAAGAACATTTGAATCATCTAAAGATCTTTTTTCCACTATAACGAACCTTGTGTGCAATAGAAAGATTCCGTGGATGTTGAAGGTTCCTCAGCCTTTATTTTTTAAGAGTGTAAAATGACATTTATGATTATTAGAATATTGTTCTTTCATCTTCACGTGTCCTCGCCTGGCCTTACAGTGAGAGAAGTGTGACGTTTCACCTCGTCTCGTGTGTTATCTCACTCCGATAGCGTCTCCACAAATCCTCCTTATCGGCTGTGAAAACAGTTGTGATATTGTGGGAAAAGAGCACTGTAACATCAGGCTTCATTGGATTAATTATTGTTTTATGCTAATCGCTCTGAAACGAGGCTCTGCTAAGCATCACACTCCCTGCTGTTTGCATCTCGTCTTGAGGAAAGCCTGAGACTCAGACACAGGCGTTTGGGTAATTAGTGGCTCTCTGTGTCCCGTGGAGAGACTTGTAGCTCAGAACACACGTGTGTGAATGCGTGAACCAACACATTTATCATCTGAGCTGTAGTCGGAGACTCGTAGTGTGCGCAGACAGAGGAATATATCAAGAGCCGCTAACATATTGCTTCTGTAAATAGATCCAGCTGACAGAAGCAGAGACGTGAGCAACTGTGAAGAAGGGAAGGAATTATGTGATGTTAGGACTGTAATGGCATGTTTAGCACTCAATATCTGTAAATGTAATTGTATTAAGTTTAAAGAGCCCCTATTATGCTATTTTAAAGGTTCCTAATGTTGTTTAGTTTCTCCTACAACACGTTCACACGCATCCAATGTCAAAAACACTGTAATGTCCTCATAATCTCCACTGCACATCAGCTCTCTTCTCTCAGAGTCTGAAACGCTTCGTTTGAAGATTCAGTCTAAGCTCCGCCTCTCTGAGAGCTGCTCTGCTGTGATTGGTCAGATGTCCCAGTCTGCTGTGATTGGTCAGAAACCAAATGCTCATTAGCATATATAAATCTTCCTCAGCACTTGATGCACAGTGATGCGAACAGTAACGATTTGACTATTTTACCGTTTCAATCTCATCAATTTATTATCTATGATTTTTTTTCATTATATACCACTGACGTTACATGATAAAGTAGTTTTTATTAACTTTATTTATTATATACTTATGACCATTACTTGCTTGTGATGTTATTTTACTTATTTGTTTTTGTTAATTAATTAATTAATTACATTTATTTTATTTTTGGAGGCTGTTTATTTATATACCAATGACCATAATATGATAGTCAGCATGTGATATTGTGTATATATATATATATATGTGTGTGTGTGTGTGTGTGTGTGTGTGTATATATATATATATATATATATATATATATATATATATATATATATATATATATATATATATATATATATATATATATATATATATACACTGTAAAAAAAAACTGTAAATTTACAGGAAACGGTCTGTATTTTTTAACAGAATTTTGTCGTTTTGTCATTATACAGTGAATACCTGTTATTTTACAGATATTTGTTGTAATTTAAAGGTCCACTATTAAATTTACAGGTAATTGCTTTTATTTTGGTTTTACATTAATTTTACGTTTTTAAAAGGAAATTCTCTGTAATTTTATAGGGTTATGTGTAATTTTACATAAAAAATTAAGTAATATTTTACAGATTATTTCTGTGGAATTAGAAAACAAAGAAAATAAGGTATAACTGCAGAAATCAGCAGTCACTAAACATGTTTTCCTTAAAGATTATTAAGCATGTGGGGGTTAAAGTGAGTTTTAAGATTTGTACACACATTAGGCAAGCCTATTTAATTATTTATAGTCTTTTAATTTTGTCTTGCAAATAGATGTTCATTTTGATCATCATTTGTAGGCTATTTGCCCGAAAATTTCATTTAGGCCTATATTTTATGTCTTTTATGAATCGTTTTTCCAAATCTGCGTGGCTTTGTGTGCGTTTGTATGTATGTGTGTGTGTGTGTGTGTGTGTGTGCCCGCGCGCGCGCGCAGATTCAAATTATCCGCCATTACGTTTCGTTGCTGCTAGTCCCGCCCACAACAGTTAGCTACAGGTCTCTGTCGTCGATCTGTGTCAAGGGCAAGCGGGAGATTTGAAGTTTCAGTCTACGCTCGTGAAGTAGTCGTGGATTGTGATCACAGTGGTTCAAAGCTATAATCGTATTCGACAGAAGCAACCAGCCGTGAGCAGGAGCGCTGAACACATATTAGTTGTTTGTAGTCTGTCAGTCAGTCCAGAAATAATGCGCCCTTTTTCAGTGAGCCTGGTTCGTCGTCACAGCGGACCTCATCCCGACCGATCAACGGCTGAGGTAAGAGTCTCATACTACATGTGTGTACGATATTTTATATTACATTTGTGTTAAGTGGTTAGACAGTTTCCATGCTAACGTTAGCATTCTTAAATGATGTTCAGTTATAACTGGGTCAGGGCAAAACACTGAAAATGCAGCATGCGTTTTTAATTATCGATCTGTGTTAAGAAAGATCAGTTGAACCCAACCCACATCTCTACTTATTAACTTAAAGACCTAAAACAATCTTTAGTAGACTTGTTATTCATATTAAAGTCCATAATTGTGTATAAAATCTTCGTTATGATAGTCAGTAACATTAAATCAATAAATGGCGGGATATTTTGAAACACTGTCTGGAAGCTGAAAACTTTTCTCTTAAAAAAATACTTTATTTTATTATAATAAAATTGTAGTAAACACGTTTTTAGCTGATTTTTTACCATTGTAATAGCCACAGTTTTACTAAAAATAGGCCTACCGTGTTTCTTTTGTTTATTTCGTAATAGTTAACATGACTAACTTTATTAAGACCGTTAAGAAATCAAAATACTGTAACTTAAGGTACTTGTTGATGATACAGGAAAGCCTAGAACAGGAATACTAGAATATGAATACAACATGATGAACCCCTAGGACCTAGGTGTGCAGCTAGGTCACAGTAAATCATATTCATTTAACTTTACTTTCTATAAATGTAACTTAGCTAAAATCACACGGCAGCTCAAAATATTACTGTTAGCCTTTCCAGCTCAGCTTCAAGATCATAGTCATTTGAGTTTTTGCATTGTCCCAATGGAACATATTCTGACATGTGTAAATCTAATACTGAGTTTTAAAATAACTTGTGTGTGTGTGTGTGTGTGTGTGTGTGTGTGTGTGTGTGATTTCAGGTCACGTGGAAAGCAGATGATCATGGCAAACAAGGTATGGGAAGAATTCATTAAAACATAAAAATCATAACGGTTCTGATTCCATATGTTCATAACAGTCTTCTGATTCCATATGATTGCACTAAAAGTATGCAGAAGGTTTGGATTTGCTACAGCAAGATTACGATTGTGTTAGATTCCACCCATCTTTCTTTATTTTTTTATTTTTTTTTTAACTACCCACTAAGCAAAATTATGTCCGAAAGACTTCTTTTCAATGTCTTTGTTACAAAAATCAGACGTTGAAATGCCGTCCACTGAGGAGCCAGAATGAAAGTTATGACGTCTTTTTTTGACGTTTTCTGCACGTCCGATATAGACGTTCATCGAACCTTCGTACAAGGTTAAAACTAGTTCAGATGTGGCCATTGTGGACATATTTCAACATCATTTATGGTCTCATTTAGACATAATTACTTTGACTATTGCTGTCAGATGATCTTAGTGAGAATTAACAGAGGTTTAGATGTTGATATTAGTTTAATTTGAAGTGTCACCATTGTGGCGATCCGTGTTTGCTTTAGTTGGGCTCTTGGTCCCCGTTCCTTTTACTTTAACTTTTCTTTGGCTGCTGTAACAGTGTGTTTGTGTAACACAATTGTTGTGGCAGGGAAAGCCTAGAAAAAGTATGAGGTGTTATCAGTTCAATGTTGATGATGACATAATTATCACAAAATGAGCCTTTAATATTGTGTTTAAAGTTTTGTGTTTATATTTGCCGTTAATAACCACCAACCTTTTGGAACTGCATTATTGGTGAAGGTGTATTTATTTGAAGGTGTGTAAAAAGCATGTGCACATTATGTTTTGAGCAAGAGTATCATACAGTCACACACAGACATCAAGATTTTGGATATGAATCACAACAACGGTGACAACCAAAAAAAGCTTGGGAATTAAGGATGAGTTTTGTACTATGAAAGCTACCCATCATGCATTGCAGCATGAAGCTTTTTTTTTAATTGTCACCATTGTTGGAAATCATATGCACAATCTTGATGTCTGTGTGTGACTGTATGATACTCTTGCTCAAAACATCATGTGCACATGCTTTTTACACACCTTCAAATAAATACACCTTCACCAATAATGCAGTTCCACAAGGTTGGTGGTTATTAACGGCAAATATAAACACAAAACTTTAAACACAATATTAAAGGCCCATTTTTGTGATAATTATGTCATCATCAACATTGAACTGATAACACCTCAAACTTTTTCTAGGCTTTCTCTGCCACAACAATTGTGTTACACAAACACACTGTTACAGCAGCCAAAGAAAAGCTCAAATAAAAGGAACGGGGACCAAGAGCCCAACTAAAGCAAACACGGATCGCCACAATGGTGACACTTCAAATTAAACGAATATCAACATCTAAACCTCTGTTAATTCTCACTAAGATCATCTGACAGCAATAGTCAAAGTAATTATGTCTAAATGAGACCATAAATGATGTTGAAATATGTCCACAATGGCCACATTTTAACTAGTTTTAACCTTGTACGAAGGTTCGATGAACGTCTATATCGGACGTGCAGAACACGTCAAAAAAAGACTTCATAACTTTCATTCTGGCTCCTCAGTGGACGGCATTTCAACCTTTGATTTTTGTAACAAAGACATTGAAAAGACGTCTTTCGGACATCATTTTGCTTAGTGGGGCTCTGTCATTTAGAAACATGACTTTTCCTATCACTACTATCTTAATGACACATATCTTTTAATCCAGCTAGATGATCTGACGGTTGCTGCTCGCATCTCAGCCTACCTGATGGAAAATTCTTGCTGGATGAATGACCTTCACCTTTAAATCAGCCTTGCCAAGACAGAACTGCTTATGGTTCAGCTTTCAGCCAAAACATACTTGCTGTGATCCTGCTGATTTGCCTTATCATTAGGAGGATCAGGCCCTTCCTATCGGAGCTACACAACTCTCTTGTTCTATCCAGACTGGGCTATTGTAATGCCCTCCTGGCAGCTCTTCCAGTGTCAGTCAAACCTCTGCAACTGATCCAGATGCTGCAGCAAGAGTTGTCTTTAAAGGTAGCCCTATGCCTAAACTCACTACTTCAGATCTGTGTGTCTCCAGAAGCATGTGCTCTGCAAGTGAACGGCGCCTTGTGGTGCCATCATCCCAAAGAGACACAAAACCACTTTCACTGACATTTACCTGGACTGTTTCCTGGTGGTGGAATGACCGGCGCAACGCAACACATTTTCAAGAAACTGCTAAAGATCCATCTTTTTCATAAACACTTCACCCAATAATACTTAATCTTTGTTACAAAAAAAAAAAAAACACCTTTCTATGTGTACTGTACTAGACTAACTGGGACTTGTCACTGCACTTGTTGCTTTTTATTATCTTTAATTATTATCTTAATTGGTTAGTCACTTTGGATAAAATGTAATTGTAAATGTTAAAATAAGTTATACTGTAAAGGTATACGGTAATTGCTTTTTATTGTGGATATTTTTACATGTTCTAAATTATATACTAAGCTTCTATTTCCTATCAATCACTTATCTTGATGTTTAGTGTTTGTTCAATTACTAATACTTTAAATATGCAGGTAATTTGTACTCATACATTTAGTTAATTTAAAAGAAATTGACTGTACATTTGCTATTATTAAGAACGTAATTAGAGATGTTGTGAAATTGGATCTGTACAAATAAAAAATAAAACTAAATTTACAAACATTTGTATTTGAATTTATGTACTTGTGTGCATTTTTTATACATAATTTCATTGTTATTTTACACATAAAAACTATATTAAAAGAAAATTACTGTAGATAGACAGCATTATTATATAAAATAATTTTATAAAACCTTAAATTTACAGTATTTAATTGTTTTAAAGGTGTATATGACTTTTTAAAACATTAAAAATACCAGTAATTACATAAGATTTAATGTAATATTAAAGATATAATCTGTTATTTAATTATGGAAAATTACTGTATTTTAACGTGATTGTTTTTTGCCGTTATTTTACGGTAATTTTCTGGCGCCCCAGCTGCCGGAATAATACCGTTTTTTTACAGGTTTTTTTTTTACAGTGTATATATATATATCAGTGATGCGCGGGTTGATCCGAAATGAGCGGGTGCCTGCGGTCACCCGCGGTCACCCGCGGTTACGAGTCATCCAAAAATATTTTTAATGATATTCGGGTCGCGGTCGGTCGGGTCGTTTGAAATTAATAATTTAATAAATTAAAAACGTTAAATAAAAAAAATAAAAAACGTTATCCAATCACTGCTTAACTTAATTAAAAAAATATTGACTAATATAGCTGTTATTATCTGTGCGTGCGTATACATAATATAGATTATAATAGCTTGATGCTCTTTAAATATTTAGTTGCATTGTTAAAAGTTTCGGTGTATAGGACGGACCTATCCGCGATCGCTCTCCGTGGTTCTGACCAAAGAAGAGCGCTTTGGAATCTCCATTACACATCATACGCATCATACCTGGGCTGCATTTTCCGAAAATATTGTCTATTAGCGCGCTACGAAGACTCTTAAGGTATAACTTAACTAAAGGTATACTACCACTAATGTATAGGCTATCATTGCTAGGCGTCTTCAGGGCTATCATCATCCACTTGCGAGGCAGAGGCGTTAAGAGGCAGAGGCGCTGGCGCCCTCCTAGCAACGGCGCTGTTTTTGGTAAAACATGATTTTGACGACGTTTTGTTTTATTTAAAACTATTTTTAAAAGATTTTCGTTTTGTATAAATTGTATCTTAATTTTGATCAATGTTTTATCAATCAATTGTCTACTTTTAAACAAAAATATTCAAACCAAAATAAATAGGCTATAGCCTATACTCTCTGATTATGTAGGCTAATCCAAATGAAATGTGCATTTCTCTCTGGCGTTCATGGCGAGTCCGAATTGTCAACTTCATCTTTGCAGCGACACAGAAAACACCAGTTTATTACTAAACAATTAAATGTCTCCTTGCTAATTTAGACACATTCATAATCATTACTTTAACCGGTTCTTTGTGGCAAGCTTTATGCGTGCGGTCATAACGCTTATTATCCATAGGCTATAGCCTATTTAAGTAGGCTAATAAATTAAAGGGGTGATTTGTCCACGAATGGTTCAAATTAAAAACTACTAGTCGACTAGAAAAAAAAAAATTAGACGGAGGTAGGCTACCCCTTATTCCACATATTTTCGAACCAGCAGGCCATTCTGGGTTGAGCGAGCGACCCTGCGGAATGAGTGAGCGGAGCGGAATAGGTTCAGCTCTCCGCTCACGAGCTCTGATCGGAACAAACCCGAACCTCACTGTCTGCTGAACTTGCACAGAAACATCAAAATAGACATAGCCAGCTTTTTAAAATTGTTGTTAAAACTAACATTTAGACTATTTACAAATTATGAGCTTATTGACGATTTTTTATAATTCTTGACAAAATAAGAATAGCCTAGGCTATAGGCCTATACTTTTTTTTTCCCAACGACGCAACGATGAGCATTTACTACTTTTAAAAAATGCGGGTCAGGAAGCGGGTCGGGTACAATATTTTCTTTTTCTTTTTTTGCGGTCCGAGTTGCGGGCGGGTTAGTTTAAAACGTCGGTCGGGTGCGGGTTGTTTATACATTGACCCGCGCATCACTGATATATATATATATTATACTTCTGACCATTAACAGTCAGCTTGTGATGTTATTTATTTGTATATTTATTTATTTTCATTTTATTTAGTTTTTGGGGTGGGCTATAAATTGTATTTATTATATACTTATGACCATAATATGATAGTCAGCTTGTGTTTTTTTTTTTTTTTTTTTTACTTATTTAGCTATGAATTATTTTTATATTCTTCTGACCATTACAGTTAACTCTTGTTTTTTGTCTTAGGCCTATACTCACTTGGTTCTAAACATATTTTATACATAATATTATAGCTGTATGTATACATGTTTATGGCCATGCAATGCACATCTCATACTTTTATAATGCACATTTACATTTATGCATTTGGCAGACGCTCTTATCCATATTTGCATTGCATTAAAGCTTTTCATTTTATCAGCTCATGCTTTCCCTGGGAATGTATTTGCATTGAAAGTAAAGTGCAAATGAAAAGAAATGTTGTTTTTTCTTTGCATCTTATGCACATGTATAGTGTAATTTTGTTGCTGAATCACCCAGAAACGCTTGCGACCGGCCGTTTGAGTGGCTCCTGTGAGCCTGATTGGTTTGGACAGTAAACTCGTCCTGGCGTCTCGCTGTCAGCGTCAGGCCTTCAGCTCTTCTGCTGTTTCAGACGTCACCGCGCATCCGAGACATCAGTTCCTCTCGGCTTGCGGGAAGAAGAAGGGAATAAGAGAGAGAGAGAGTTTGTGGAAGGAGGAAATAAAGTTTTCATTGCTGAGCTACTTTTGGTGAGAGTCATGAAAACACGCTTAGGACTCGATTGCAACAAACCTGTGACATCTCTTTCATTTTTTCCCCAATTCCATGTTTTTTGCTTTAATTTTTCTGGATTCCATTCTTAAGGGTTCAATTAAATGTTAATAATCAAAAAGGATGTCTAATCCATTGACTTCATAAATCTTTAACAATGTAAAAATGTATAATTTTTTTTAACAATGATAGAGTGCTGTGAATTTTTCCCAAATTCCATGTTTACCATTCAAATTTTTTAGGATTCCGTTTTAATGGCTTAATATAATAACTTATTAAAATGTTATCAGTAATAGAGCAATTAAATGCATTTTATTTCTAACCCAAAATCCATTTTTTTCTGTTTTCATTTTCTGGATTAAATTGTATTTGTTTATTTAAATGTTAATACTCAAAAAAAGATGTATAATCAATTTTAATTAGTAAAACTTGAAAAAAATGTTCAAGAAATCAAAGAAATATGTTTTATTTTTTTCAGAAATTCTGTATTTTTCTGGATTATTTGTTATGATTTAATACAAATCTATTATCAAAAATTACATCAAACAAATGCATAAATCTTTGAAAATTTAATCTTTAAAAAATTGTGTAACCTTTGAACAATTTCTGTCATTTTTTGGCAGAAAAACAGAAGTTAACTTTTTAAAGTAAAACATGGAAGAAAAATAGTGTGATATTCCTTAAAATTATATACAGTAATATTTGTATAATATTATTGTTGTTAGTACTTTGAGACAAAAGTAATTTCTCTCACAATTTCAAGTTGTTATTTTGGTGAAGAGCTTGTCGTGAAGAGCTTTATTAATTTAAATTTAACTTTTATTAATCCAAAATTGACCAAATTCCATGACATTATACAGTAAACCCATTTGTATGACAGGATTCTGTCAGTCACTCAAAAAAATAAGCTGTTGAACGAACTTGATTAAATTAAGGAAAACTTTTCCACGAAAATGAAGTACATTTTTCAATCAAAATCTTAATTTGTTTGAAATGGTTTGTTGTATGAACTTCAATTCATTTAGACATTCCTGCTAGATAAAGTTTTGTCAGGTTGACTACATTTAATTTTTGCCCTGCCTAAAATCGCCAACATTATAATTTTAGCTAATTTGACTCTACAAGTTATTTTCAATGATAGAAGATATTAGTGTTATTTAAAACCACTTTTTACAGAGTAATATTGAATATTACTTACGCAGGTCTGCGAGTGAGGTTTAATGCATGTATAGTGTATACCGAGGCCCACAGCCCTAAACTAAACACACTCTTCTGCATAATGGTAACCACAAAATTCAAAAGCATTACAGAAAGTCCTCTAAGTTTCTAACATAACTGAATATTAAACACTAACATTAACATCTTTCCATTTACAGAAAAACACATAAAATAACACTTTAATCCCGAAATTTACACTCCTAATGCAGTCCCTTGCAAAGCATGCTGGGAACTACAGATCCACTGCCCAGTTAGTTGTCAACAAAAATGATTCATGTAGTTTTCACACAAATTAAGTAAGTAAACTTCAGTTTTAAATACATTAGGTCGATTGAACACAATTAAGTTGTGACAAAATATTAAACAATTTGTGTTACTTTTGCTTATTTTAATAAATTAAATTTAACAAGAGGCAAAAATTCGTTTTTTGAGTGAGTGTTTTCCACATCGCAGGGCCTAGAAACCCTCGTTTGTAATTATAAGGTGTTTTTTCCTTCATTTAAGCGGTTTGTTGCAAGCGCTGCTGGTCACATGTGACAGTAAACCAGCTTGACCAGTGAGCGTCCAAGGACTCAATCGGTGATAGTGGTTTGAAGTGGCAATTCATTAAAAAAAACATGATTAATACACGATTAATATCTACTTGACTTGACCGAAGTGTAGTTTGGATAATGTGTTCTCAGAGCTGAAATCAAGTGATCGTGTCTCTATGAAAGAGTGCAGATGGCTGTAATCTGTAATAGAGTTACAAGGTTTAATCAGTTTCGAGAGCGGCGGGTAAATGCCATGGAAGTGACCTTTCCCTGCCGGAATATTTTGACTGGAGGCTTGCACTGTTTGGTCTGTGTGAGAGGGTCTGGTAACTGTGTCTCTGTTTGCCACGCTTTGAGATTTGATGAAGCGTAAAGGTCAGAAGATGTTTGTGATTTCGCACATTTGCATGGGATACTTGAAGATCCTTTGAACTCAATCAGCGAGTCCTTCAGAGGATTTTTTTCGCTCTCATATTCCTCCTCATTTCACTGCGCTCCTGTGATTCTGACCTTGGCTTTTCTTCAAGTCCACTGAAGCGACACAAGTGAAAAGAAACACGTCTACGCCGTCGGTTAGTGCTTGTTCGGTCTCTTATAACACTAACCGTAGACTTTAAATGTGACCTGTTAAAAAAGACTGTGGAGTGATTGGCTGATCTTGAGGAAGGACTAAACTGATTGAATCCTCTGAGGAATGCTGGGTAATCTTGTGCCAAGTGTTTTACTGAGTAGAACTGCAATGCATTTTTATAAACATAGCAACACTTCACATATAATCAAATTGCTTTCTGAGTTATAAGGGTTTCTTTTTTGTGTGTGTGTTATAGTGGATTTATTTGTGATATTGCATGAGTGTCTATTTGATCTAAGTTGCAAATCAGATCAAAACAATTTAACTGGCTTGAATATAGGATCTATTTGGAGGAAATCTGAATAATGTTGGTCACGTTTTCTCAGGAGGGTCTTTTAGATGGTAATACCCATCTTTGTGGATCAGCATGACATTGACTGTGAAATTGATGAAAACTATAATGATATCTAAAATAACACTGATTCAGCGCTAAGTAGAGCATTTGAATTAGCAAATTACCAAAAAAATCAGTAATACTTTATTTTACAGTGTCATTGTTACATATGTAACATGTAATTACTATAGTAATAACTATAAATTATGCATAATTACATGCAACTAAGCCTAAACCAAACCCTCATCCTAATCCTAACCCTATAGTAAGTACATGCAGTTAATTATTATTACTCAGTACTTAAATATATAATTACACTGTAATACTGACACCTTAAATCTACACTGTGTAATTTTTTAAGTTGATTCTTAGCAAAAAACACTTTGTTCTTTCAAAAGTATATGTGCTCATTAATGTGTAATTACTTCTACCAACTAATCAAGTATTCTCGTAAGCGTAGAATCTGCCATTTAGAACGAGCGAGTCGCTCGAATGGCGGCAGCCATGTTGCGCCTCCATCTTGAAAATACATTAGCCAAAGAGGGACATACCTGGAAATTCAAGCTTCGCCTTTCGCGTTTTTACACTCAGTGGCGCCGTGACGAATGCGAGGGGGAGATTACTCGCGACTGCCGGCAGATTTGAAGTAATACGGCCACCGTAGGAGTTAAAACGCACTCGGAATGGGAGGGGCTAGAACGTAATATTCAGTTGGTAGTCATAAACAGTTTCACCGCTAGATGGGAGAAAATCCTACACAGTGTAGCTTTAAAATAAAGTGTAACCAAAAATTCTTTACAAATATAGATTTGAGTGGCCATGATCTGTAAGTGAAGAGAGGAAAACATCAACAGATCCTGGTCAACATTGCAGACAATAGCAAAGTTTTCCATTTAAAGTTGCTAATTTAACTTGTGCACAAAATTGTAATATTGCATAAATCGTTTGTGAATGAAGCAGCGTTTCCATCCCATGTGTATCCCATGTGTTCAAGAGAACAAAATGGTCACTTCCTAGGTAATTGGTGCAAAATATCAGTAATAAAAGTGTACGTTTCTGCAATCGGGCTCTTTTCCCTCCATCATAAATAACTCGGGTGTTTCAGAACCAACATTAGAGATGCTGCGATGCCATTGGTCCGCTGGTTACTCCAGTTATCCAATCACAGCCTCTGCTGAGGAAAAGTCACATGTGGTTTTGAGGGATGTTTCTATCATTATTATTATTATTAAGTCACGTTAACTCATCTTTACTTCTTTGTGTTTTCCAGATGCGCTTCGGACTGGTGGCCACACCTCGTCCCTGAACGCCCGACGGGAGGAATCCGCCATCGCTTGACTCGCTATCGTGACTGAACACAAACCGTTGCATTTCAACACCAACCCGCCGTTTATCTCCTCAGTCTCTTCAACTCTCTCCATGGCTAATCTTCTGAGTTACGTGTTGTTCCTGGTTCTCCGGACGTATGCCGCTCCTCCAGAGTTCATCCAAGTGACTCCGGCCCCGGAAAACCCTGGAAACGAGACTCTCACCCCTTCTTTGATCCCGCCTCCAGGAACCAGCAAACACACTCCTCACAGCATCATCATCGGCGTCCGGAAAGGAGGAACGAGAGCGTTGCTGGAAATGCTGGATATTCATCCGGAAGTGGCAGCGGCCGCCACTGAAGTCCACTTCTTCGACTGGGACGAGAACTACGCCAAAGGCTTCGATTGGTATCGCGAGCAAATGCCGTATTCGTTCCCGCATCAGATCACAGTGGAGAAGACGCCGGGGTATTTCACGTCTCCGGTTGCTCCCGCGCGGATTCACAGCATGAACTCGTCCATCAGACTCTTGCTGATCCTCAGAGACCCTACGGAGAGAGTCATCTCGGATTACACGCAAGTCTACTTCAACCGGCTGGAGAACCACAAGCCCGTTCAGGCCATCGAGAACATGCTGGTGAAGAACGGCGCGCTGAACACGCGTTACAAAGCGATCCAGCGAAGCCTCTACGACGTGCACATGAGGAACTGGCTCCAGCACTTTCCCCTGGAGCAGATTCACATCGTGGACGGAGACACGCTGATCCACGACCCGCTGCCGGAGCTCCAGCGGGTCGAGCGATTCCTCGATCTCCCGCCTCGAATCGTGGCGTCCAATTTCTACTTCAACCAAACCAAAGGCTTCTATTGCATTCGTAGCGATGGACACGAGCGATGCCTTCACGAGTCCAAAGGACGTCCTCATCCTCCGGTTAACAACTCTGTTCTCCGTCAGCTGCGTTTGTATTTACGCCAACACAATCTGAACTTCTACCGGCTTATAGGACGGAGCTTTAACTGGCAGTAGTGGGAGGAGCCAGAACTCGCATTCCGACCAATCAGCATGGCCGAGTTGCTGATTGACAGCTGTACAAACTCCTCCTCCTCAGCCTTTGCTCATGAGAACGATCACGAACAATCTGACGAATATGATATTAAAACAGTGACTGTGAGGGGAAGATCTTTGCTGTCGAGTGTCTTTGTCCAGACGAATCTGGTTCTCTGTTCGTTTGATATTCTTGTACTTGATGATAATAAATGGTTTTGCTTCTTGAATATCGTGTCCGTTTCTTTAACACATGCATTGAGATGGTCAGTGCAAGCTCTAATACTAAACTCTCAAACTAAAGCTGAACTGATTGAGAACAGAAACCACGACTGGCTCGTCTTTTATCCCTGAAAAGCTTGATTCTGTGACAGAGACTGTCTAAATGTAAATTACTCTTATTCTTATTACATTTGGCTGTACTTGCCCAATAGATAAATGCACATAATATGTTGATTCAGGTTGAAATTATTTTATTATGCGAGAAGAAAGAGTTTAATTTGGGGGCTCATTGTGTAAATACAGTGAGGAAAATAAGTATTTGAACACCCTGCTATTTTGCAAGTTCTCCCACTTAGAAATCATGGAGGGGTCTGAAATTGTCATAGGTGCATGTCCACTGTGAGAGACATAATCTAAAAAAAAAAATCCAGAAATCACAATGTATGATTTTTTAACTATTTATTTGTATGATACAGCTGCAAATAAGTATTTGAACACCTGAGAAAATCAATGTTAATATTTGGTACAGTAGCCTTTGTTTGCAATTCCAGAGGTCAAGCGTTTCCTGTAGTTTTTCACCAGGTTTGCACACACTGCATTAGGGATTTTGGCCCACTCCTCCACACAGATCTTCTCTAGATCAGTCAGGTTTCTGGGCTGTCGCTGAGAAACACGGAGTTTGAGCTCCCTCCAAAGATTCTCTATTGGGTTTAGGTCTGGAGACTGGCTAGGCCATGACAGAACCTTGATATGCTTCTTACAGAGCCACTCCTTGGTTATCCTGGCTGTGTGCTTCGGGTCATTGTCATGTTGGAAGAACCAGCCTCGACCCATCTTCAATGCTCTAACTGAGGGAAGGAGGTTGTTCCCCAAAATCTCGCAATACATGGCCCCGGTCATCCTCTCCTTAATACAGTGCAGTCGCCCTGTCCCATGTGCAGAAAAACACCCCCAAAGCATGATGCTACCACCCCCATGCTTCACAGTAGGGATGGTGTTCTTGGGATGGTACTCATCATTCTTCTTCCTCCAAACACGTTTAGTGGAATTATGACCAAAAAGTTCTATTTTGGTCTCATCTGACCACATGACTTTCTCCCATGACTCCTCTGGATCATCCAAATGGTCATTGGCAAACTTAAGACGGGCCTTGACATGTGCTGGTTTAAGCAGGGGAACCTTATATAGTTAAAAAATCATATATAGTGATTTCTGGATTTTTTTTTTTAGATTATGTCTCTCACAGTGGACATGCACCTACGATGACAATTTCAGACCCCTCCATGATTTCCAAGTGGGAGAACTTGCAAAATAGCAGGGTGTTCAAATACTTATTTTCCTCACTGTATATTGATGATTGTATCGATAATTTTAATATCTGGTATTTATAAGCACACCACAATAAAAATAAATAAATGATGCTGCAGTAATAATAATTCAAAAAGAAAAAAACTGAAATAAATATATATATAATGTTTTATTATTATTTATTTATTTTTGTTATTTTAGTTTTCAGTTTAAATTTTGTTAAATTTTTACTACTTTTGTTGTATGCTTTTCTCACGTTTATTACTTTTAGGTTGTTAAAAATATTTCTAACTGGTTTTAATTTATTTTTAATTCAGTTTTAGTATTATTATTATTATTATTATGAGTTAATCTTTTTAGTTATTTTCTCTCAATTCTCACTTTTGTCTCGCTGTTGTGAGTTTATATCTCACAATTCTGACTTTAGTTCTCGCAATTCTCTCTTTTTCTTCAACTTAAATATTTCAAATAACACTTAAATATTGCGCCATTTTAATTTGTATTCATCTAATATTTATTCTATTTCAGCTTTATTTCAATTAACACAAATGTTTTTTAATAGTTTTAGTTAATAGTTAACCCCTGCAGTGCAGAATATATGGTCAGAAGTTGTGTTGCCCAAAGGTAAAAGGCATCGAGTGTCCTATACTAAGTGCTGTACAAATGGTAATTTCAGCAGAACTTTTAATGTTTGCATGTAACAAACTCCCGACGGTCGGAGACACAAACTCTGAATCTGAACCTGAAACTTGTCCTGAGAGTCAGCAGTTACACTGAAGATTAAGACCGTGGATTAGCCTACCAGTATTGGAGAGATCAGGAAATTGGAGTAAGAAAACAGCATCCGCTCTTTATCTTCTTCTTCATCCATTCCCTTCTCCTCTGACATCCTATCTATCGCTGTTTCCAATCTCCACTTCCTTCTAACTCATCATCTTCCCCGTTTTCCTGATGTTTGAACCCCGCAGTTTAGCGTGTGTGTGTGCAGCAGTTTAGCGTGTGTGTGTATGTGTACACAGCAGTTTAGCATGTGTGTGTGTGCAGCAGTTTAGCGTGTGTATGTGTACACAGCAGTTTAGCATGTGTGTGTGTGTGTGCGCGTGTGCAGCAGTTTAGCATGTGTGTGTGTGTGTGTGTGTGTGTGTGTGTGTGTGTGTGCAGCAGTTTAGTGTGTGTGTGTGTGTGTGTGTGTGTGTCTGTGTGTGTGTGTGTGTGTGTGTGTGTGTGTGTGCATCAGTTTAGCGTGTGTGTGTTTGTGCAGCAGTTTAGTGTGTGTGTGTGTGTGTGTGTGTGTGTGTGTGTGTGTGCGTGTGCAGCAGTTTAGCGTGTGTGTGTGTGCAGCAGTTTAGTGTGTGTGTGTGTGTGTGTGTGTGTGTGTGTGTGTGTGTGTGCGTGTGCAGCAGTTTAGCGTGTGTGTGTGTGCAGCAGTTTAGTGTGTGTGTGTGTGTGTGTGTGTGTGTGTGTGTGTGTGTGTGCGTGTGCAGCAGTTTAGCGTGTGTGTGTGTGCAGCAGTTTA
>NC_138241.1:35971065-35998565 GCF_964197995.2 Scardinius erythrophthalmus
TGGTTTCCTCAACTATATATTGGTTTCCTCAACTAAATATTGGTTTAGATACATTGGTTTCCTCAACTATATATTGGTTTCCTCAACTATATATTGGTTTAGATACATTGGTTTCCTCAACTATATATTGGTTTAGATACATTGGTTTCCTCAACTATATATTGGTTTCCTCAACTATGTTTTGGTTTAGATACATTGGTTTCCTCAACTATATATTGGTTTCCTCAACTATATATTGTTTTCCTCAACTATATATTGGTTTTCTCAACTATATATTGGTTTCCTCAACTATATATTGGTTTCCTCAACTATATATTGGTTTGTATACATTGGTTTCCTCAACTATATATTGGTTTCCTCAACTATATATTGGTTTGTATACATTGGTTTCCTCAACTATATATTGGTTTGAATACATTGGTTTCCTCAACTATATATTGGTTTCCTCAACTATATATTGGTTTAGATACATTGGTTTCCTCAACTATATATTGGTTTGTATACATTGGTTTCCTCAACTATATATTGGTTTAGATACATTGGTTTCCTCAACTATATATTGGTTTGTTCAAACACACATTGGTTATATAAGTTTGGATATTTTCAGAATTGATGTGTGAAATTTCTGGTCACATGATAAGATCATATGATCACAGAAAAAGTTGGGTACAAGAGGCTAAAGGCACACTTTGAGGAAAAAATGTGCTTTTACCTACTCTTATGGTGCATGCTTGCTGAAAAAATATAGATGTTTGTATTGAACATTTATGGAGCAACACATTGTGTGTGAAAATAAATCATTAAAGTGGGTTATTTTCTCTAAAAATCGTATGGAGGTGGTGAGGGGGGCCTTTTACCCCACAGACGGGGTAAAAGGCTCACATTATTTACACAAATAATTTAGCTAAAAATAATATGTCTTTAATAATGTCTAAGTTAATTGTGTAATAATTATTTTAAAGAGTATAGATTCTGAAAGCATTCAATGAGATCCCATAATAATTTAATATAGATTTACCTTAATAAATAATGTTTTATTACATGATATGATTAATATCATATTTTTAAATATGATGGTTTTATTATAAATATGGTGATTTTCTCTAAGGTGGACACTCAACTTAATAAATTATATTTAGCCTAGCCTACCATATTAATCTATCCATGTAATGTCTAAAAATTAAAAAGTCAGCCAACTATTAATTAATATGGTAAATATGGTGCTTTTAGCCCTGACAGCAGGGGTTTCTTTTACCCTAAATACCATAATTTTACTTATTCTTCCGTTGTTGAAAAACTGTTGCTTCAATTAACTTGAACAAAACTGAAAATCATTACGAAGAGCACTCTCCCTTGTCTCTTGTTGCTTGTTTTTGTGGATTGTTTGCAAGTGAACCTTTGCCTGGCACATATACCATTCTGGATTTATCAAATAAAGTGCTATAGTCTCAAGAGCAATCCATAACAACCTTTGTCTCAAAATGTATTCAATAATTTTAGCAATTTTCATTTGCTACTGAAATCTACAACATTTAAAATAAAAACAAATATTAGATCAAATTAGCACAGAGTTAACAGTCTGTGCTGCTGCCCACAATCGACAAAGGATCAGACAAATTTCCATGTGCATCTTGAAAAGGTAATGTTTTGGAAAGTAAATACAGCTACACTATCCCTTATGACTTTTTAATGGAATTTTGTTATTTACACTGAATATACACTGTGACCACAGGTAGGATCCTACTGTACTGAGTATAATATTTGGTTAAAAAGTACCTCTCAACCATCCCCTTAAAGTCAGTTATGTAATTCTTAAATTTATCATGCAACTGAAAATCAACTAAACGTACATGGGGTATTTGGTAAATCAACATTGGGACTAACGTTAATATCTGTAATACCCAATTCTGAGTAGGCTCTTTGCAGTCCAAACAGGGTTTCTGACCTAACAGGGTTTCTAGCTCCAACTTTTGCTTGTTGAAGTTTTTAAGTTGATCCAAAAGCCCATTTCCAGGTTAAGCTCATAAATATTTAGTAGTATTTCATCCATCTCAACCTGCAGTAATGGGATTAAAGAAGATACTGTAAAAAAAAAAAAAAAAATCAAACAGCACAGCATAAAATATTATTCAAGAGTGTGCCTGTACTACTATATTTGTTTTTTTACTGTACATCCAGACCATACTCATAATCCATAGCTGGCATAATTATTGTCTATTATTATAAATTATTTTTATAAAGACAATTCTCTGGCACACAATTCAACAGCAGCCAAATATCTTAAAAAAAAAAGAAAAAAAAAATATTTTATCTGTATACTAGATATAGATAAAGATATAGTTTATCTGTATACTTCCAAGAGATCTAAATACAGTACTGTACAATTTGACATTTCCATTTGGCATAATGCTGATTTCTATAATACTGATATGCAAAAACAACCCTTAGCCCACTTCTTCATGTACCGTTTCCTGCAGGCCTGGTATGACATATGACCTCTCTTCTATATTCCTCAATTCTCAGTATGTGTTCATCCTATTTGCTTGTATTTGCTTAAAACTATAATTTATCATAATTTCCTTAATTGCTTAAAAATAGAATTTATTATAATTCCATTGTCTGCTATTACTTATATTCTGGATATACCGTATTTTATCGTATCCGCCATAATTGTCAATTATCGAGTTGTGCAATTTTCCTCCAATGCTCATAGTAAGAAACATCTCAAATGCTCATAAAAGATCCTCTAAAGAAATTTTTAACAGATTTAATTAATTTTTTTTGCTCATGAATGCATAAAACCAGCACACTATGTGCATATCTTTGAAGAAACTGTCAGATACAAATGTTTTAATTATAATAAAAATCATCAGGCCTGATCAAAAATGTTTTTATTAAACTACTTCTTCTTTGTGTCTGTGTTGTTAATTTATTACTGTGTAGGACTAACTCCCGACAATACCCCGACATTTTCACTTACCAAAGAAATCACTCAAGGAAATACAATTTGGATCAATCAATATGTTAAGGAGTGTATATTAATTAAAATACTTAAGCAAATTATTTGCACTCTATACACTCTTTTAGTTATACCTCTTGTTTAAAGTAATAAAATATGTTGACGTAGAAAACAGTTGTGACAACCCCATCAACTCACCAGCAAACCAATGTGTCCTTACCAATTTACATTTGAGCCAACAACCTGTATTTTGACAAACCACTGTATAAATTAACAAACTTTAATGTATCTAAACCAATGTATGAGCCAACCAATGTATCTAAACCAATAGTTGAGGAAGCCAATGTATACAAACCAATATATAGCTGAGGAAACCAATATATAGTTGAGGAAACCAATATATAGTTGAGGAAACCAATGTATCTAAACCAGTATATAGTTGAGGAAACCAATATATAGTTGAGAAAACCAATATATAGTTGAGGAAACCAATATATAGTTGAGAAAACCGATATATCTAAACCAATATATAGTTGAGGAAACCAATATATAGTTGAGAAAACCGATATATAGTTGAGAAAACCAATATATAGTTGAGGAAACCAATATATAGTTGAGGAAACCGATGTATCTAAACCAATATATAGTTGAGGAAACCAATGCATATTTGAGGAAACCGATATATGTAAACCAGTATATAGTTGAGGAAACCAATGCATATTTGAGGAAACCGATATATAGTTGAGAAAACCAATATATAGTTGAGGAAACCGATATATAGTTGAGGAAACCAATATATAGTTGAGAAAACCGATGTATCTAAACCAATATATAGTTGAAAAAAACGATATATAGTTGAGGAAACCGATATATAGTTGAGGAAACCGATGTATCTAAAACAATATATAGTTGAGGAAACCAATGCATATTTGAGGAAACCGATATATCTAAACCAGTATATAGTTGAGGAAACCAATGCATATTTGAGGAAACCGATATATAGTTGAGAAAACCAATATATAGTTGAGGAAACCGATATATAGTTGAGGAAACCAATATATAGTTGAGGAAACCAATGTGTCTAAACCAATATATAGTTGAGGAAACCAATATATAGTTGAGGAAACCAATGTATAGTTGAGAAAACCGATATATAGCTGAGAAAACCAATATATATTTGAGGAAACCGATATATAGTTGAGGAAACCGATGTATCTAAACCAATATATAGTTGAGAAAACCAATATATAGTTGAGAAAACCAATATATAGTTGAGGAAACCGATATATAGTTGAGAAAACGTCTCGGGTTACGTATGTAACCCTCGTTCCCTGAGTAGGGAACGAGACGCTGCATCGATACTCGATACTTTGGGGAATGCCTTCGGCATGAAGCGTCTGAAGTCTACTATACAACTATTCCAATCTTGATTGGTGCAACGTCATTACGTCACGCGTGACGTCGCATGTGACGGTGATCCGGAAGCTATAAAACGGTCACAGGAACCAGGAAGTGTTAGCTTCTAATTGGTCAAAGCAAGTCGTTCTCAGGGCGCGAAAAGTATGGCCGAGTGATGCAGCGTCTCGTTCCCTACTCAGGGAACGAGGGTTACATACGTAACCCGAGACGTTCCCTTTCGTAAAGGGAACTCCCGCTGCATCGATACTCGATACTTTGGGGAACGAATACCCACGCCGCCATACTGAGAGAAAAACGCCCTGGTACAAAGCATCTGGTACATCTCACGGACGATAGAATAAGTGGAGTACAGATCCAAACTAGCTTGTCATAAGATTTGGTTGTAAAAAAGAGGAGGTCAGGAACTAGAGGCTCGACTGACCTCCTGGATGAGAGCCCCATACAATAGAAAGCATTGGATAAGAGGTGAAGGCAAAAGCGCACCTTATACTTCAGATAAGCCTATTGGTTTATAGAAAGCCAGCTGCTCACTTAGTAATGAAGGGAAATAGCTCCTAACCCTGATCTAGCTAGATGGACTGACTCCTTTCAGCCTGAGGCCTACATAGAACCCTCCAAGGCTATGACCTTGACCATCCGACACATGCGATGGAGGATAGAATACCTTGAAGAATCATAATTATTACCCACCGGCACCTCAGTACCGGAGCAAAAAACAATTCAGAGTGGCTCCTCCAGTAGTAAGTGAGAGGGGGCAGCATCACCACTCTTCCAGGGAGTAAGATAAACAGGAAACCGACTCCTTAGATTCTTCTATATATATTTATATATACTCATACATATAATATATGTCATCCACAGGACATGATGGGTGCCAGGGATACCCCATCAGCCTGATGCCAATAAGCTGGACGAAAGGATTTATCCTCCAATCTACTGGAACATGGAGTTTGAGTGGGAATGTCCCTACATATACACCCTTAGAGGCTTGCGGAGGGCACTAAGGCCGCCACAGAGGCCCTAAGCATGAACGGGAGGTCCCGCTAGAGAGTAGGATGGAACACCAGAACTGAAGCCAGTGGGCAGTAATAACACTGGGTTCGATGCCCTCCCTAACTTAATTGTTTAGTTCCTAGTAGAATGAGGTTCTAGAATGGCCGTCCTAACCACCTCAGTGGAAAGGCAACCTGATTATGGATGGGACCCCCTCAGGGGCCAGACCCATAGTCTCCATAACTCTGGTCTGGGATGAAATATTGTACCCCCAGCCTGGGACAGAAGATCTCTCCTAACAGGAATTTTCCATGGAGGACTCTCCAGGAGACTATTAAGGTCCGAAAACCAAATTCGGGCCGGCCAGTACGGGGCTACAAGGAGTAGTCTCACTCCGTACCTCCTGACCCTTTCTAGAACCCCAGGGAGCAGAGCGATCGGGGGAAAAGCATACAGAAGTGACCTCGGCCACCTCTGTACCATGGCATCCAAACCCAAAGGAGCTGGATGTGAGAGAGAGTACCAGAGCGGGCAATGAGAGTTCTCATAAGAAGCGAACAGGTCAACCTCCGCCCGGCCAAACTCTCTCCATATAAGCTCAACCACCTCAGGGTGGAGCCGCCATTCCCCGGGCCTCAGCCCCTGCCTCGACAGGATGTCTGCTCCCATATTTTCAACCCCAGGAATATAAATGGATCTCACAGAGAGAAATTTGCCCTGGGACCAAAGAAGGATTTGATGCGCAAGTCTACAAAGAGGGCGAGATCTCAAACCTCCTTGGCGGTTGATATACGAGACCACCGACATATTGTCTGTCCTAACAAGAACATGATGGCCTCTGAGGTATACAAGGAAGTGCCTCAAGGCAAAGAATACAGCCAACATCTCCAAACAATTAATATGTAATGAGAGATGATGGTCCTTCCAAGCACCTCGGGTGTAACGGCCCTCCATAACCGCACCCCAGCCCGTGAGGGAAGCATCCGTAGTAAGAGTTCTTCTCTCACATGGTGCTCCCAAAACCGGACCTTGAGACAGGAACCATGGTTTCTTCCACATGACCAGAGAACGAAGACATCTGTGCGTAACTCTGATCGTGCGAAAAGGGTTTCCCAGAGGAGAAAAACCCTTGTTCCTGAGCCACCACTGCAGGGCTCTCATATGAAGCAGACCAAAGGGAATTACCGTGGAAGCTGCAGCCATAAGCCCTAAAATTCTCTGAAAATGTTTTACAGTGATAGCCTGGCCTAACCTGATACTCTTCATTGTGTTTAAAATGGTTTCAATACGAGCGGGAGACAACTGTGCCCGCATCGTGACTGAGTCCCACTCTACTCCCAGGAACGTAGTCCTCTGAAGAGGAGTCAATGAACTCTTCTTTACATTGAGTCTCAGCCCCAAGCACCTCAAATGGTTCAAAACAACATCTCGATGTTGAATTGCCAGTTCTTCCGACTGAGCTAGAATCAGCCAGTCATCTATATAATTCAGGATACGAATCCCCTGAAGTCTCAAAGGAGCAAGGGAAGCATCCATACATTTAGTGAAGGTGCGAGGTGATAAGGCTAGGCCGAAAGGAAGAACTCTGTATTGATAAGCTTTTCCCCCAAAAACAAATCTAAGAAACTTCCTATGATGTGGGATGATGGAAATATGAAAATATGCATCCTTAAGATCTATCGTTACAAACCAGTCCTCGGATCTGATTTGTTGAACGATCATAGGTATAGTCAACATTTTGAACTTAAATCTCCTCAAAGATTTATTCAATACCCTGAGATCTATAATGGGACGCAGCCCACCATCCTTTTTTGGAACTATGAAGTACCGGCTGTAGAACCCGGAATCCCTCTGCTCTAAGGGCACATATTCTATGGCCTCCTTAGCTAGAAGAGTCTGAACTTCATCTTCCATCACCTGAGCCTGATCAGGAGCTACCAGTGTATGAATAACGCCACTAAACTTAGGTGGTCTAAACTGGAACTGGATTCTATATCCCTTCTCAACTGTATTCAGGACCCACTGAGATATATTTTGAAGACCTTTCCAGGTGTCTAAATAATCTACTAAGGGAATCAGTCTCTCAGGACTGACCTCAGGTGCTATATTCACATCTTTATTCTTTTCCTTATTTTTGTATTTATTTTTATTATCGGTGACCTGAAGCAGTTTCCTGGCAGGAGCTAACCGAATATTTTTTTCTACAGGCCTCGTGAGAGGTAGCGAACGCTTTAACCCACTAGATGTTATAGAAATATTTTGTGTGATACGTTCGCTGGAACTCGATGCGTCCCGAGGCGCACTCGGCGGCGGGAAGCAACATCGATTTCCTGAGGGCTCCGCGGAGCGAAGTTTTAAAAATCTCACGCGGAGGGGGATGCCCTCAGAGGCCTGGGTGTCCCGTCATGGCCTCTTAGCCGAAGCCTTCTTCGCCTGAATAACAGTCCTCAGATCTGTTTTCGGCTTAGAAGACTTCGACTGAGGGTGTTGCTTCTGCCTCCAGGCCCCTTGGGGGGGAGCACGAGAAGCAACACTCTCCTTCTGCCTCAGCAGGTGTGAGGAGCTGGCGGCGGCCTCCTGGGACTGCCCCCTGGCAGCAGACCCACGAGACCTGGAACGACGGCGGGGGATAAGTTCTTTAAATGCGGCTGACTGTCGCTTCGCCTCCTGAAACCTATCGACGACTTGGTTGACTCCGTCGCCGAAAAGGCCAGAAGGCGAAAGCGGGGCATCGAGGAGACAAGCCCTGTCCTTGTCCCCGATGCCCGACAGATTCAGCCACAGGTGTCTCTCCGTAGCTACCAATGCTGCCATGGAGCGGCCGATGGCGCGGGCCGTCTCCTTGGTAGCACGGAGAGACAAGTCAACCACACGACGCATCTCCCTGATGTCATCGTAGGCGACCTCCCCGCTGTCGTCCACCTCTTTGAGGAGGTCGGCCTGGTATGCCTGCAACAGCCCCATTGTATGCAGACAACTACCAGCCCGACCTGCCGCCATATATGCCTTTCCCACCAAGGCCGATGTTGTACGGCAGGGCTTGGTGGGAAGCGTCGGAGCCCGCAGGGATGATGCAGCGTCAGGGGAGAGGTGCGATGCAAACGACTCTTCAACCCTGGGCATCATCCCATAGCCCTCCTCCTTAGCACCCAATATATTGGAATATAAATGAATATTGGGGCCAGATATACGCGAGGAGAAGGGCTTATCCCACGATCTCGACACCTCAGTGTGGAGATCGGGGAAAAATGGCAGGCTCCGACGTAGAGGTTGTGACCGAGGCTGCAGGAAGCGCTCATCGAGCTTACTTTTTACTGTCGCTTCCTGCACCTCAGGTGGCCAGTCAATCTTTAATTTATCTACTGCTCTGGTCACAACCTCTAGCAGCTCCTCAAATGCAGGGGAATGGATGGATGTTTGATTTTCACATTCCCCCGCGTCGATGCTCATACTCTCCAATTCCTCAGAACCAGAGAGTTCGAGCATCGGTCCCGCTACCGGGGCGGAAGAAGCCGCAGCGCGGGCTTCCGCACCCTGAGCGGAACCACGGGAACTAGTTTCAGAATGCTGAGAAAGGGCCGAAGCCGTCTCAGCATTATCCACTAGATCCCGCTGCGATCCCCATGAATGCAGACGCCGCGCTGCCTCGACAGACGCGGGACCTGATCCACGAGGATCGCGGGGCTGGCCGGTTTCATTGAACATAGCTCGCCGGGAGCGGAGCGTTCTCAGGGGCATGATCTCACAGTTAGCACAGACAGCGCCCTCGAGCGCTGCCTGTGCATGCTCCACTCCCAAACAAACTACACACAGTGAGTGTGTGTCACCCTCGGCGAGAAAACGTGGGCAAGGGGACGCACACTGTCTAAACTGCTTTCTCTCGGCCATACTCATACCATATAATAATAATAGGACAAAACAACACCAAATAAGACAGACAAGTTGTACATAGAGCGCTTGCTGAAGACCAGAAGCTAACACTTCCTGGTTCCTGTGACCGTTTTATAGCTTCCGGATCACCGTCACATGCGACGTCACGCGTGACGTAATGACGTTGCACCAATCAAGATTGGAATAGTTGTATAGTAGACTTCAGACGCTTCATGCCGAAGGCATTCCCCAAAGTATCGAGTATCGATGCAGCGGGAGTTCCCTTTACGAAAGGGAACCAATGTATCTAAACCAATATATAGTTGAGAAAACCGATATATAGTTGAGAAAACCAATGTATCTAAACCAATATGTAGTTGAGAAAACCGATATATAGTTGAGAAAACCAATGTATCTAAACCAATATGTAGTTGAGAAAACCGATATATAGTTGAGAAAACCGATATATAGTTGAGAAAACCGATAAATATATAGTTGAGAAAACCAATATATAGTTGAGAAAACCGATATATAGTTGAGGAAACCAATATATAGTTGAGGAAACCGATGTATCTAAACCAATATATAGTTGAGGAAACCAATATATAGTTGAGAAAACCAATATATAGTTGAGGAAACCAATGTATCTAAACCAATATATAGTTGAGGAAACCAATATATAGTTGAGAAAACCGATATATAGTTGAGAAAACCAATATATAGTTGAGGAAACCGATGTATCTAAACCAATATATAGTTGAGGAAACCAATATATAGTTGAGGAAACCAATATATAGTTGAGAGAACCGATATATAGTTGAGAAAACCAATATATAGTTGAGGAAACCGATGTATCTAAACCAATATATAGTTGAGGAAACCAATATATAGTTGAGGAAACCAATATATAGTTGAGAAAACCGATATATAGTTGAGTAAACCAATATATAGTTGAGGAAACCGATGTATCTTAACCAATATATAGTTGAGGAAACCAATATATAGTTGAGAAAACCGATATATAGTTGAGAAAACCAATATATAGTTGAGGAAACCGATGTATCTAAACCAATATATAGTTGGGGAAACCAATGCATATTTGAGGAGCCCAATGTTTACTCAAACAAACCAGTGTATAAAGGAGCAAACCCATATACACTTGATCAGACCGATGTATCTAAACCAGTATATGTCTGGTTATACCAATGTATTATAAACCAATGTGTTTGTCATTGAACCATACATTCAACCAGTAAACCAATCCATATTCACACAATACACATGAATTATTTCCTGAACGGCTTCCCATAGTAGAGTGTAACTCACTAATGACTCGTGACACGGACAAATCCTGCGATCCTGAACTCTTCACGTCACATCAAGCCTCTGAACACTGCTGACCTCAGCGCAGCTTCAGTGACATTTCTACCCGCCGATAGTCATGAATAATCGTGATTGTGAAGTGAATGTTAAGAACTTCATATTCATATGCAGGGAGACGAAGCGCTGAATCCCATCAATTCTGAACTTTAATATGTTCTCTTGAGCTTTAAAGGCTTTGAAGGTTCATCTGGAATGTAATTTCACAGGCTTGACTCATGTTTAGTAGGTTTTGGTTCTTGGTTTTAATTGATTTTTTATTTAGTTTCACTTCAGCTCTTGATTTTGCTGCGTTCTCGGTATGGTCGCTCTTAAGTGTATGTAAGGTTGTTTCTGCCATGGAATGAAAATAAAAATGAAAAGATAATTGCAATTCTGACCTTTTTCTTGCAATTGCGAGTTTATATCTTGCAACTTTGACTTTTCTCACAATTCAAACTTTTTTTCTCGCAAATGTGAGTTTATATAGCAATTCTGACTGTTCTCGCAAATCAGTTTTTTTCTCGCAATTCTGACTGTTCTTGCAAATCAACGTTTTTTTCTCGCAAATCAGTGTTTTTTTCTCGCAATTCTGACTGTTCTCGCAAATCAAAATTTTTTTCTCGTAATTCTGACTTTTCTCGCAAATCAGTTTTTTTCTCGCAATTCTGACTTCTCGCAAAACAACATTTTTTTCTCGCAATTATGACTGTTCTCGCAAATCAGTTTTTTTTCTCGCAATTCTGACTGTTCTTGCAAATCAACGTTTTTTTCTCGCAATTCTAACTGTTCTCGCAAATCAGTTCTTTTTCTCGCAATTCTGACTGTTCTCGCAAATCAGTGGTTCTTTCTCGCAATTCTGACTTTTCTCGCAAATAATTTTTTTTCTCACTATTCTGACTGTTCTCGCAAATCAGTTTTTTTCTCGCAATTCTGACTGTTCTCGCAAAGCAACGTTTTTTCTCGCAATTCTGACTTTTCTCACACATCAGTTTTTTTCTCGCAATTCTGACTTTTCTCACAAAACAAAGTTGTTTTCTCGCAATTCTGACTTTTCTCGTAATTCTGACTTTTTTTCTTTTTAATAATTCTGACTGCAATTGCAACTTTATATGATGCAATTCTGACTTTATAACTTGCAATTGCTAGTTTATTTAGTTTAGTCGTGAGATAAGTCGCAATTACCTTTTTTTAATTTAGTGGCGTTAACAAGCGTCCACATCTGTGTGTTCTGTGTACAACACTATGACGGCCTCACTGAATCTGCAGCTCACGGGTACAAGTAGAAGCTCGCAGAACATTCCCAGCTTGCAAGTTGTAGTTACGAGCTCTACGAGGACGTGAACGCTTTTTACAAGCTGAAATCTGGTAATTACAGTAATTACGACATGGGGTGAGCGCACCTTTTTAGTACTTCAACTTACGCTCAGTATGCATTACATACCCAGGATGATATTGACAATGGGCACTGAATACTGTATCCCACAATGCAATGTGCTTTCTTTGACCCTTCACTTCCAGTGTAATGAATAATTCAGAATATCAGCTGTGATTTTTCATACACTGTCATAATTTAGTCAAACTGCTAAAAGTTTGAAGAAAATAAGTACAAAAGTAAAGATAATTTTTATTTCCAAAATGAATGCCGAATGCCATATACACTACCATTCAAAAGTTTGGGATCAGTTAGATTTTTTTAAATATTTTTTGGAAAGAAATTAATACTTTTATTCGGCAAGGACGCATTAAATCAAAAGTGACAGTAAAGACATTTATAATGTTACAAAAGATTATATTTCAAAACAAATGCTGTTCTTTTGAGCTTTCTGTTCATTAAATAATCCTGAAAAAAATATAATGTATCACCATTTCCACAAAATATGAAGTGTTTTCAACATTGATAATAATCATAAATGTTTCTTGAGCATCAAATCATCATATTAGAGTGATTTCTGAAGGATCATGTGACACTGAAGACTGGAGTAATGATGCTGAACATTCAGCTTTGATCACAGGAATAAATTACACTTTACTGTATATTCACATAGAAAACAGATGATTACCTATTATAATAATAGTTCACAATTACTGTATTTGTTTTTTAAATGCAGCCTTGGTGAGCAGAAGAGACTTCTTTCAAAAGCATTAAAAACCTTACCGACCTCAAACTTTTGAACGTAATTATAATTAAATATGCACTGTGATTATATGTGATAACCTTATATAGCTGAAACATTTATCACTGCATAATGCTTAGTATTTCAGAAATAGCATACAGTATATATATATGTAGTGCGCTTATATCAGATGGTGTTTTGCTGTGTTTGAGATCTCAGGACGGATGTGTGAGTGAAATCTGTCAGGAAATACTGACTATTTCTACAAGTTAAAAATATCACTTATAGCACCAGATGAGCAGCAGAAAGCTCTCTCTCTCTCTCTCTCTCTCTCTCTCTCTCTCTCTCTCTCTCTCTCTCTCTCTCTCTCTCTCTCTCTCTCTCTCTCTCTCTCTCTCTCTCTCTTTCTCTCTCTCTCTCTCTCTCTCTCTCTCTTTCTCTCTCTCTATCTCTCTCTCACTTGACAGTGACCCCTGGCGTGACCCCTGGCGTGACCCGTCTGATCCAGTGTGTGTTTCACGATCACTCTGCTGGAAGTGAACACACTCGTCGTCAGCACAGAGGGACGATGCTCAGGTCAAACACTCGCTTTTACAGGCTTATTGACACACACACACACTAGACTCTAGTGTTTTCTAGACAGTCTTTGTGATTTCAATCCTGTCTGAATCGAACAGCTCTGCAAAACATCTTATTAAACCATGTGAAATAACAGGTGCTGCTTCCCATCCGACGAGAAAAGAAGATTGTATAATATTCTGTTTATTTCTTGTGCATCTGTTATGATTGTTTTATACACTCTAAAATCCAACAGTGATTCTAACTAACACTTTTTAGTTAACTTTACTTAATGTCTTAACTTAATTGTAAAAATCTAGTAATCTGCACTATTCACATACTATGTTTTGTTTACTAAGAAAACCCAAGTTCAGATGAATTGATTGGTTTGAGTGTGGTTTTTGAGGCGGGGAAAATCTTAATGGACGTTTCACTCATTTCCTCCACTTCTGCAGTTATTTTTCTCTGTTTGCATTCACTCATTTCCCAAAGTCATCTTGAATGTTGAAATTTGAATAAAACTGAAAAATTTGAGAGAACATCATAAGCTGACTGCATAAATTGATGTTGATTTTCCAAAATGTCACCATTATGGTGATTAGTGTTCCCTTTGGTTGGCACTTGGAACTTCATTTATACTATTGTAATTCTCTTCCCATTGATGCAGCGATTGCAACGAAATCAGTTATTCAGTTTCAAAGGAAGAGAAGTGTATATATATATATATATGAATGAATGAATGAATGATGTATAACATAACTATATTTCATGTCAATTAATGATCTTTTATAATTTTGTTGCTAACACTTATGTCCTACACACCTTGTGAAACTTTTAAGTGTGTTGATATAATCCCTCTATATTTGTGACAATCTTGCAGTTGATCATGCTTGAGTCACACAGACTTCAACATTCAGCCTGCAAAACACAACAATGGTAAAAATGATATTTTATTTAAAGTAAATTATCAAGTACTCTCTACAGTTCTTTTTTAGTTACTAGAACTCTAGTGTAAGTGAACTATACGAACTAAGCATTTGTCAGTGCCACATACTATTCCTATTTCACTTTACTTGTTTTTTAAGGCAATCGGTTTGCATGCTTTCTTTGTCTTTTTTTATTTCTTTTTTATTTAATTCTCAAGTATTTCAGCAGACAATTCATTTAACAAAGGATTTTCAAAAAAAAAAAAGTTTCAAAACAAAGAAATTTAAGAATTACAGAGAATTTGCCCCCCACCATCCCCCCAAACCCCAAATATATGTATGTATATATACATACATATACACGCATACATGTATATACACACACCCATTTGTACACATCAAAATATACATATACACATAGAAAAAACAAAAATAAATAAATAAATAGATAAATAAATAAATATTTATATGCTTTTTTTAAGTAAGTCCAACTAATTAGATTTTACAGTGTAGTTTTATATTTTGTATTTTTATTGGAATATAGTAAAAAACAAACAAATAAATTATCATTACATTCATGATATTTTTATTTATATTTATGAATATTCAGTTTTTTTCTTATGCATCTGGCATGATAATTTCATAATTATTTTTTACATACTTTTTTATGGAAAGCACTTTGATTTAACATTGTGAATAATATGCGCTTTATAAATAAACTTGCCTTTTCTTGCCTCTAATATGCTTAGAATTGTGCGGCATATATAGCATACATAATCAGAGTTAATTTTATGGTGAATTTTGCCATGGATAAAACCGAAATTACTGACAGAAACAATTTCTAATAAATTTACATTTTATACAGTCTAAACGTTACAGTCTAAATCATTCTAATATGATGATTTGATGCTCAAGAAACATTTTTAAACATGATTATTAGCAATGTTGAAAACACTCATATTTTTGTGAAAACCATAATACATTAGATTTTTCAGGATTCTTTGATTAATAGAAAGTTTAAAAGAACAACATTATACATTTATTTACTGTCACTTTTGATCAATGTAATGCATCCTTGATGAATATAAGTAATATTTTTTTCCAAAAGAACCCTAACCTTTGAACGGTATATATATATAAATCTGGATAATCATACGCACTTGAATAAAATCAACAGCAATCTCAACCCCATCCTCATCAGGAGACAATAATGATTTAAGAAAGCAAATGGTGTCTAGTGCTTTAAAGATGAGGAAGATCTTCTTCTTCTCCTCTGTTGCTCTTATTATTTTGCATTTTTCATGTTTTATTACGAGCGTTGAGTGTTTTAATGAGGACCTGTCGCTGACCTGTTCACATTAATGCTGTTCATTAGAAAGATCAGAGATATTTAGTTCGCTTTCTTCCGTTTTCTATCATATTCTCCCTCAGTCTTTGGGGGCTTTAAATTTCTTACGAGCAGATTTCTGCTGTGAACACCGAGCTCTACATAGAACGGCTTTTCATTGGCCTGCATTAATTATTAACATGTTTGTTGATTTATTTTTTATAGCTCACAGCAGAGAACTGACTTTTGATGTGATCCGGAGAGCCGGAGCTCGAGTTCAGGGAAACATTTGTCTGCAAACATTTCTAGATCTGAGAGTCAAAACTAACTTTTAATGAACTGATCTGTTCAGATTTGATCCTGTGGAACACACACATGCTAAACAACTGGAGCAAGTGCTTATATTCCCATCATTTAAGGACCAAAATTATGCATTTATATTCTTTATCTCACTGCCTTTCCATGAAAAGTTCATCACACCAAGGGAGTCTTTGGGGGAAACTATTAGTATTATTAATTCATATTTTGTCTATATTGTTTTTAGATTTTTATTTATTTCCAGATAATAATATTGGTGCTTCAACAAGAAGTATTTCCAAATAATATTTATATTTTATTTTAGCTTCATTTCAATTAACAGAAATAATTGTAAGTAATAGTTTCAGGGTTTTTATCTTGTAACTCATGTTTTCTTCATAATATTATGAAGAACTAATCACTGGATTTGCCAGTTTCTCAGGTTGAACGTCTAATCTAATCTTTGTAAAATGCATAGTTTTGTTTGAGGCATTTATTTCGCACTTTGTTTTCTGAGAGAGTCTGATGGCAATGTCTACATACATTGTTCGCTAAGTTGCACACAGAGAGAAATGAAATGGAAGTTTTCCCATGTCTTGTCTATTACTGTGGTTTCAGTTTCAGTCGATGCCTGTAAACACCAGATAAAAACCAAATGAACTGCGCTCGGTGATTGTACATGTCAGATGTGAGGGTCGGCTCTATTCAGCTGGTTCTTGGCCTGAATAAAAACTCAAATGTCTGACTAACGCTCTTTAGTCGTCCAGTAAAGATATCTCAACGCCTTTAAAACCAGGTCATATTCACTGTGGTCTATTTTAAGACCAGAAAGATTTGATTTTGATCACACTTAAGCACATTTACCATTCTATTTGTTTAATGCAAAAAAAAATATATATGTATACATTATGATATGCATATTTTTTATCTGATGATAACCTAATAAAATTAATTAATAATGTATTTACATATCATGATCATTTTATTCTGGCTTTAATTTATCCTATATATAATCATTTTTGTTATTGCATTTTTACTGGAATATAGTAAAAAAAAATACTGCATTAAAATAATGAGATTTTTGCATGGAAATGTTTTTAATTGCTATGAAATTAATGTCAAAATACACAAATAAAAATCTGATGATAACAATAAAATTATTAATTTATGTATTTATACATCATCATGGTATTTGTTTGTTCTGGCTTTAATTTATCCTATAATTAATCATTACATGATTGTATTTTTACTGGAATATAGTGCAAAAGAATTCTCATTACATTAATGATAATTTGCATGGAAATGTTCTTAATTGTTATCAAAATGTCAAAATGCATTTCTTTTTCATTTTTCTTTTTTGTTCAGACTTTAATTTATCCTATAATTAATCATAGCATTAATTGCATTTTACTGCAGGAATAAAGTACAAAATAAGTATACAATAACTTAATGAAATTATCGATTAATGTATTTATACATCATGATAATCTTTTTTCTGACTTTAATTTATCCTGTATCTAATCATTGCATTATTGTATTTTTACTGGAATACAAAAATAAAAAAATAAAAATAAAAATAAAAAATCATGGAAATGCTCTTTTAATTGTCATCAAAACAATGTCTAATGCAAAATAAAAATCCGATGATAATATCATAAAGTTATTAATTCATGTACATCATCATAATATTTTTGTTCTGGCTTTAACACATCCTATAATCATTGCATTATTGTATATCTACAGGAATAAAAACACTGCATTACAGTAATACACAGAATATTGCATGAAAATGTTTATAGATGTCATCAAAAGAATGCAAAGAAAAGATTCTAGCTTCATTTTCTTTATGAAACTATAATTTCTTGCTACTTTTGATTGTTTAATGATACGTGGACATGATTTCATTAGTTTTCTCCTTTCTAACACCTCAGAGTAAATGTGGAGGTCAGAGAACAGATATCCGGCTGTTATCTCTCCATCTCTGTCTCTCCATCTCTGTTTCTCTCTACCTTTTATAATCTCTCTCCTCATCTCATCCCTTGTTCCCAGTGTAACCGTATTCTCAGAGTCTCTGCCGTCGGCTGCTTCTCACTCTCAGTAATTGATCTGATGATTATGATGATGATATCTGATGCGTATCTCTTCTTTGAGTTGCTAAATTCATCCTGTCAGTTCATTTGTTGTCAAGGAGAGAAGCATGAACAGCTTGAGTTTGCGGGTGATGCTCGCTTTTGCACATGCGTTTGTTTTAATTCTGTTAACTCTACACGCGATAATAATGGATTATGTGTGCATGCATGCTCTTATAATCGCTGTTACCTTCTGTCTTTTGAGTCTGCGCATACATTCATCTCCCCTTTGTGTTTGTTTATCCAATATTTGGATTCATTTAATGATGCTTTCAAATAGAAAGCACATTTGACCATGTTTAAATGCACAGAATTGCACTAAAACGCACTAAAAATGCCCAGGGATTCTGTCTGGGTCTGTTTATTAGCATGAAGCTCCTCCAGCAATAATGCGTTTAGTCAGCAGTGCATTCATATGCTGTTATTGTCTGCAATGTCAGAACTACAGTACTGCGTCTGCATAAATAATTCACTGCGCAGCAATGCAGTTCATATACAGCCTCCTAACTGTATATGTGAATCATAAAAGGCATGAAGGTAATTGTTGTAATACAATAAACCCAGTATATGCATTGACACGCAGTGACCTCCAATAGTACTTGTGCACTATAAGACAAGTCTTCTCTTCTCCGGATGCTAATCCATTCTGTCGTGTCATTTAGTATTCAGCGAGCTCATTATATCGATGCTGTCGAAGAGCAAAGCATCAGTTTGTAGGTGTGAGTGTGTGTGTGTGTGTGTGTGTGTGTGTGTGTGTGTGTAAGCTCATCTTCAGTGGATTCACTAGGCAACATTAACTAGAAGCACAAAGAGACACAACGCCGTTTGCCTTGATTTTCAACACCAGATCTGTTGTTTTAGTATTTTCCCAGCTAACAGGAAACGTTTCCAGAACGTTCTTCTAACGTTTTTTAAATGTTATACAAAAAAAATTTCAAAAGTAACCATTCTATATTTAAAACAATAACATCTTAGTAAAAACCTAATAAATATAGACAAACTATATATCATTTGAAAGCTTACAATCTCTAGTTTCCATATTTGTTTTTTTAAATAAATGACAGAGGAGCAGTAATTTATCTACTGAGAATATTTCATATTCATTAGGCGTGTTCAGGCCTTTATTTTGAAATAGCGATGGACATGAAAAATCATGAAAGATCATGTAGTAACCTCAAAAGATAACACCAATTCAATTTTATGAGAAGAAAAGGAAAATGTTTTAAATATAAAGAAAGAAAAAAAAATGATGGATTGTGGATTTGTGATGCGGTAGTGAGCTATAAGACACATAGGTGTTTTTTATGCGTTTATTAGAGGTTGCATTCAAATCAAATACTGCCAAACCCCCCATATTACTTCTGAATGGAATGTCTACTTCATAAATTGTATGAAAATTATGGAAATATATGGTTCAGACAGAGCCCGTCTACGGAGAGCCTGGCCACTCCCTATTAAGTCCTATTGTAGGCTACCGAATTGTGGTTGTAGTTCCACCAGAGTTCCACTGGGGGCGATCGCCCATGAGTGCAGAATGAATGGGAGTCTATGGAGCTAGACGGCTAAATTTGTCTCTTTCACACGATTGCCGTTAAAAAATCTCAGATTTGATTGTAGGTTTTGCAAGTTCAACATGGGTTATAGGTCGAAAGTTGAATGAACGAGTACTTATGTCCTTTCAATTTCTTACAGGTTGAGTTGTTGTTGCCCATAACACACTAGCATTCTGCTAATGAACGCTGATTGGTCAGTGAAAGACTGAATACGACCAGGGATACCACTTGATGGCATTGTGTGTGTGTGTGTGTGTGTGTGTGTGTGTGTGTGTGTGTATTTTCGGCGTGGTCTTTTAAAACAACAAAACAAAAACTCTTCTAGCGCATGTGTTTCCCTGTGTCAGCTGTGTTGTGTATTTACCTGTGTCAGCTGTGTTGTGTGTTTGCCTGTGTCAGCTGTGTCGTGTGTTTGCCTGTGTCAGCTGTTTTGTGTGTTTCCCTGTGTCAGCTGTGTTGTGTGTTTACCTGTGTCGGCTGTGTTGTGTGTTTACCTGTGTCAGCTGTGTTGTGTGTTTGCCTGTGTCAGCTGTGTTGTGTGTTTGCCTGTGTCAGCTGTGTTGTGTGTTTGCCTGTGTCAGCTGTGTTGTGTGTTTGCCTGTGTCAGCTGTGTTGTGTGTTTGCCTGTGTCAGCTGGGTTGTGTGTTTACCTGTGTCAGCTGTGTAGTGTGTTTACCTGTGTCAGCTGTGTTGTGTGTTTCCCTGTGTCAGCTGTGTTGTGTGTTTACCTGTGTCGGCTGTGTTGTGTGTTTACCTGTGTCAGCTGTGTTGTGTTTACCTGTGTCAGCTGTGTTGTGTGTTTCCCTGTGTCAGCTGTGTTGTGTGTTTACCTGTGTCGGCTGTGTTGTGTGTTTACCTGTGTCAGCTGTGTTGTGTGTTTCCCTGTGTCAGCTGTGTTGTGTGTTTCCCTGTGTCGGCTGTGTTGTGTGTTTACCTGTGTCGGCTGTGTTGTGTGTTTACCTGTGTCGGCTGTGTTGTGTGTTTACCTGTGTCGGCTGTGTTGTGTGTTTACCTGTGTCGGCTGTGTTGTGTGTTTACCTGTGTCGGCTGTGTTGTGTGTTTGCCTGTGTCGGCTGTGTTGTGTGTTTGCCTGTGTCGGCTGTGTTGTGTGTTTACCTGTGTCGGCTGTGTTGTGTGTGTTGTGTGTTTACCTGTGTCGGCTGTGTTGTGTGTTTACCTGTGTCAGCTGTGTTGTGTGTTTACCTGTGTCAGCTGTGTTGTGTGTTTACCTGTGTCAGCTGTGTTGTGTTTCCCTGTGTCAGCTGTGTTATGTGTTTCCCTGTGTCAGCTGTGTTGTGTGTTTGCCTGTGTCAGCTGTGTTGTGTGTTTACCTGTGTCAGCTGTGTTGTGTGTTTACCTGTGTCAGCTGTGTTGTGTGTTTCCCTGTGTCAGCTGTGTTGTGTGTTTACCTGTGTCGGCTGTGTTGTGTGTTTACCTGTGTCAGCTGTGTTGTGTGTTTACCTGTGTCAGCTGTGTTGTGTGTTTACCTGTGTCAGCTGTGTTGTGTGTTTACCTGTGTCGGCTGTGTTGTGTGTTTACCTGTGTCAGCTGTGTTGTGTTTACCTGTGTCAGCTGTGTTGTGTGTTTCCCTGTGTCGGCTGTGTTGTGTGTTTACCTGTGTCGGCTGTGTTGTGTGTTTACCTGTGTCGGCTGTGTTGTGTGTTTACCTGTGTCAGCTGTGTTGTGTGTTTCCCTGTGTCGGCTGTGTTGTGTGTTTCCCTGTGTCGGCTGTGTTGTGTGTTTACCTGTGTCAGCTGTGTTGTGTGTTTACCTGTGTCGGCTGTGTTGTGTGTTTACCTGTGTCAGCTGTGTTGTGTGTTTACCTGTGTCAGCTGTGTTGTGTGTTTACCTGTGTCAGCTGTGTTGTGTGTTTGCCTGTGTCAGCTGTGTTGTGTGTTTGCCTGTGTCAGCTGTGTTGTGTGTTTGCCTGTGTCGGCTGTGTTTCCCTGTGTCAGCTGTGTTGTGTGTTTGCCTGTGTCAGCTGTGTTGTGTGTTTACCTGTGTCAGCTGTGTTGTGTGTTTACCTGTGTCAGCTGTGTTGTGTGTTTACTGTGTCAGCTGTGTTGTGTGTTTACCTGTGTCGGCTGTGTTGTGTGTTTACCTGTGTCAGCTGTGTTGTGTGTTTACCTGTGTCGGCTGTGTTGTGTGTTTACCTGTGTCGGCTGTGTTGTGTGTTTACCTGTGTCGGCTGTGTTGTGTGTTTGCCTGTGTCAGCTGTGTTGTTTACCTGTGTCGGCTGTGTTGTGTGTTTACCTGTTTCAGCTGTGTTGTGTGTTTACCTGTGTCAGCTGTGTTGTGTGTTTGCCTGTGTCAGCTGTGTTGTGTGTTTCCCTGTGTCAGCTGTGTTGTGTGTTTACCTGTGTCGGCTGTGTTGTGTGTTTGCCTGTGTCAGCTGTGTTGTGTGTTTCCCTGTGTCAGCTGTGTTGTGTGTTTGCCTGTGTCAGCTGTGTTGTGTGTTTACCTGTGTCAGCTGTGTTGTGTGTTTACCTGTGTCAGCTGTGTTGTGTGTTTCCCTGTGTCAGCTGTGTTGTGTGTTTCCCTGTGTCAGCTGTGTTGTGTGTTTGCCTGTGTCAGCTGTGTTGTGTGTTTGCCTGTGTCAGCTGTGTTGTGTGTTTGCCTGTGTCGGCTGTGTTGTGTGTTTGCCTGTGTCGGCTGTGTTGTGTGTTTGCCTGTGTCGGCTGTGTTGTGTGTTTGCCTGTGTCGGCTGTGTTGTGTGTTTCCCTGTGTCGGCTGTGTTGTGTGTTTGCCTGTGTCGGCTGTGTTGTGTGTTTGCCTGTGTCAGCTGTGTTGTGTGTTTGCCTGCGTCGGCTGTGTTGTGTGTTTCCCTGTGTCGGCTGTGTTGTGTGTTTGCCTGTGTCAGCTGTGTTGTGTGTTTACCTGTGTCGGCTGTGTTGTGTGTTTACCTGTGTCAGCTGTGTTGTGTGTTTGCCTGTGTCAGCTGTGTTGTGTGTTTGCCTGTGTCAGCTGTGTTGTGTGTTTGCCTGTGTCAGCTGTGTTGTGTGTTTGCCTGTGTCGGCTGTGTTGTCGATGCCTCGAGAGAAAAGAAAGTGCAGAGTGCAAAAGCACCAGAGTGACTGAAGGATTGCCGTAAAGCAGTATCTCTGGTCGTACGATGTGTATGACGTCATAGACATTTTAAAAGACTTTTTAAAGCAAATAAGTGACTCTAAAAAATCTAACACCCAGCAATGTGTAATTTCTTTGCATCTCCTTTCGAATACAACATTCAAATTACTAGACAAAAAATGATATCCTGAGAAAAGTGGATTTTGAGGGGTATAGCGCCATAGACCTCCATTAATCCTGCACTCGTCCTGTGAGCACCCTCATGTGGAGCCAGAGTGGAACTGCAACCCTTCAGAAGCCGGAAGTGTACTGAGAGTGGAAGCTCTCCCCTTATTAGACATTCTCTGGCTCAGATCACTCAAACCATACATGGAAATGGAGGCACACTTGTATGGTCAGTAATGGAGCTTGGATGTCCACTAGTGGAAGCGTTTGGTACTGCGTCTAAACAAAATCTGACTGACAGCTCATTTATTAAGATATCAACCTTTTCTTGCAGTTTTAGAGTAAAACATGTCCATATTCCAAAGCATTCTTAAATTACAACCATTTAAGTTTGAATAGTGATTTTCATGTCTGTGTGGAAAAAAAGGGGGGATGACAGTTGAGGGATTAACATTTGCATAACCAATAAAAACATATTTAGAACGTTCAGAGAACATTCAGAAATATCTGAGAACATATATTTGTCAGCTGGGCCTAACCTCACAACTTGTTTTCGTCAGATGTGTTGCTTGTAAAATATGTTTGTGCATCTTAATGTACAATCACTGGCATTTGATGAGACTCAGACTGCAGCAGAAAATCAACGCATGCTTGCACACATATAAGAGAAGACAAGACTACTTTAAGGAAATAAAAGCATCCTCCACTAAATCAGTGCTCATCTGAGTTTTCCTCTCATTTCTTTCAGATGCATGTGTGGTTCCACTCGTGCGCTTCAGATGCATTGTGTTCCCTCTACAGAAACACAATAAGTGAGTTAATGAATGTGTGTGTGTGCCGTCCGCTCTCTCAGACAGAGTGATAAAGTAGAGGATGCCTCCATTCATTCACTATCTGCCTCGCCGCTTCGTTACCTTGTTAAAAAGTCAATTAAAAGGAAACAAAGACGGGAGGGAGAATATTGTCTGTGCTGAAGGAAGCACTGGCCTTCAGACGCACATTATGAGTCCTTTGAGAAAGTGCTGGAAATCTCAGTTAGTCATGAGCATCTGAAAGCAGACGCACGTTCTGTCGTTCATCACAGATGCACTGAATCCGTGCTTTAGAAGCGGAGTTTATGTGTGAGACCAGATGTTTCACGGGCTGAAAAGATGCATTTATGTTGACGTGTTAATGAGGCGTGCGTTCATAAACATACAGGCGCTATATTATACAGCTGTGATGATCAAAGCTGTCTCACTAACGCTCTGTAGTCGTCCAGTAAAGATATCTCAACGCCTTTAAAACGTGCTGTACAATATCAGGGTCAAACACACGTCCAGGTCTATTTTCAGACCAGAAAGATTTTATTTTGATGACACTAAATCACATTCATTGCATTACACAAATCATGTTTGTGTAATGCAAAAAAAAAAAAAAAAAAAAAAGATAAAAACTAATTTATGTATACATTATAATACTCATATTGCCAATCTGATGATAACCCGATTCAAATTATGAATTAAAGCTCCAGTATGCGACTTTGGTATTTGACCACAAGAGGGCGCAGTTTCAACAATAACAAAGGCGAAGCTTGATGACGCTATGAAGGAGGTGACGATGGGAGATGTCGTTTTTTTTTAATGCGTTTTCACCATCTAGCGATGTATCTAAATGGAATTAATGAATCATGATCACGGATGAGGTAATTTATTCGTTTTTGTATTACCTGTATGTCTGATCGTATTATTTTATTTCATCATAATTAATGAACTGCAAGGAACGTGAAATGTTATGCTATATCCCGTTACAACATACAGCTATTTGTCAAATGATTTGTTTGGTTAATGTTGTCCAGTTTTACGTTTTTATGGTTAATGCCGTGTTGTGTAACGTGTTCAAACCAATATCTAAAAGTAAATTTGAACGAACATTTGCAAGTAATGACTAAATATATTTTTTTAACATCATATCCGATTGTATTTAATTGTACTGCCATAAGCTCGGTCACCACACGTGATAAAAAGCCTTACCAAAGTACAAAGAGCAATATAACTTTGTTTATAAGTGCTTTTATTGACAGTTGCATGTCTTACCTGTCTATCAATACACTCGCGAGACCAGAGTCTCGGTCAAGTCCAAGATTGACGCGCAGCTCTCTCCATCTCGAAAACGCCTGGCCGATATTTATCTTGGTTTTATTCCTCCGTTTGTCACACAGTCTGAGTGTATCCGAATATGGACGCTTTCGTTTTGTTGGCACTTCCATACTCGCCAAAGAGTTCGTGATCCATAACAGCTATAACCATACAGTCTATGGCTATAACGCTTTAACCACCACTTCCGCATTTGACCATGCGATATTCCGGTGTGGTGGGTCATATTTTTTATTTTATTCTTTTTTTATTCTTTGTCAGACGTCTTTATTGTTTATTGTGATAAGAAAAAAAAAACTCAATAAAGTTGTTGTAAAAAAAAAATAAATAAATAAATAAATCCGGTGTGGTGGAATATCCTATCACATGGTCCACACCGGAAAAAAGGGATATTGCGTCACTGAGGCGCGACATTTCTTTTCCGGGACGGCCAGTTATTTAAAATCGGAATTTCTCTGAAATAAAAAATCTTTGGAGACTTTTGAGATATTGTGAGTACACAACTGGAGGAAATATATCACACTGTGCAAGTTATTTTTGGAAATTTTATTACAAAATTCCTACATATTGGAGCTTTAATGTATTTATACATACACTCTAAAAATGCTGGGTTGTTTTTAACCCAATTTTGGGTCAAATCTGGACAAGCCCAAAATTTTTAAATTTAACCCAACGGCTGGATTTGTCCATATTTGACCCAAGTTTGGGCTGAAACAACCCAGCATTTTTTAAAGTGTAATGATTGTATTTTTGGCATTAATTAATCATTGCATGATTGTATTTTACTGAATACACCACAAAATAATACTGCAATAAAATAGAGAATTTTGCATTGAAATGTTCTTAATTGTCATCAAAATAATAATAATAAAAACTTGATTAAATGAATAATTAATGCATTTATACATCATAATAATATTGTTTTGTTTGGGCTTTACCGTATCCTATAATGTCAAAATAATGTCAGAAATGCAAAGGAAAGTATGCTTGATTTTGTTCCTGGAACTATAATTTCTCTCCACTTTCTTTTGATTTTGTGCTGATATATAGACATGTCTTGTGAGATTCACCCATTAAGACTTGTTTTCAGGAAATATGTTTTTTCTTGTATATGCAGATTTTTTTTACTCTCGAGCATTAAAGTCACAGAATGAATCTTTTGCAGTTTTGCTTGTGCAGATGTCCGTGTTTTGATGTTTTAACTGAGAGTGGTGTATTGGAGAGTGTGTTCTGATCTCTGAGCTGCAGTGAGTGTGTGTGAGTGTGTGTGATGTTCCTCTGATCGCTATGGCAACACCTGCTCAGCCGGAGCTGGGAAACAGATATGAAGAACTGGGATGTGTTCCCAATGCAGTGCTCGTTCTTAAAAGCACACGCTGTAAATAAATAACTCGAAACTGAGCGTCAGAATGAGGAAGAAAGCTGATTTGTTGGCGCCAGACGGGCTGAAACTGCTGATCTACTGGGGTTTTCACACACAACTATCTCTAGGGTTTACAGAGAATGGATCGAATAAGAGGAAGTGATCCAGTGTGTGAAAATGCCTTGTTGAGGTCAGAGGTCAGAGGAGAATAACCAGACTGGTCCAGCTGAGAGAAAGACAGTGACTCTAATAATCATTCACTGAACTGGTACAGTACAGTACACTCTTAAAACAATACAGGGTTGTTTTAACCCAAATATGGACAAACCCAGCCACTGGGTTACATTTGTACATTACATTTTTAACCCAGTGGTTGGGTTTGGCCTTATTTGACCCAAATTTGGGTTAAAACAACCCTGCATTTTTTGTAAATATGTAATATATGTAAAACCACTGACTATTGAACTTTCTCTTCACGCACAGAGATGATCTGCACAACATGTGTAGAAATACTTCTCTGCACTGAATCAGTGATGAAGCAGCCAGCAGGAGGCGCTCCGTGTCCAGCTGACCCATACTGTGACCCATACTGTGACCCATACTGTGACCTCAGTGTCAGAATACACTCTTCAGTGAACCTTCATTCACATTCACCTAAAGAGTGGCTGTCGCGATTCCTCCGGCTGTTGGCACGAGTGTTTGAGGAGAGAAATGGCAGAAGTGTGTTTTACTGTAAACGTCCTCTGAGTCACGATTCACATGTGAGGACAGATGATGATCAGTGTGTGTTCATGCCTCCTTCAGTGTGTGTGTGTGTGTGTGTGTGTGAGTGAGTGTGAGAGAGTGTGTGTGTGTGTGTGTGTGTGTGTGTGTGTGTGTGTTCATGCCTCCTTCAGCTGTCATCTCCACTCAGTGTTTTAAAAAGGCTCTGATGCCCCCGTGTGTGTGTGTGTGTGTGTGTGTGTGTGTGTGTGTGTGTGTGTGTGTGTGTGTGTGTGTGTGTGTGTGTGTGTGTGTGTGACCCGCTCGTGCTGTGATTGACAGATCATTACCTTCAGACAAACCACACAATAACCTTCAATGAAGAGTGACCTTCACAAATCTCAATGCTTCACTGGTACCTGTTCTCTCTGTGTGTGCGTGCGTGTGTGTGTGCGTGCGTGTGTGTGTGCGTGTGTGTGTGTGGCAAAGCTACTGTCGTCATGCTTTATACCCCTGAACATTTGTTCATTTCGGTTGTTGGACAATGTCTCTCTCTCTCTCT
>NC_138241.1:36003565-36008565 GCF_964197995.2 Scardinius erythrophthalmus
CAATATACTTTTTTCTGTAACTGCATGCTTTGGATTCTGTGTTCTCCATTTTTTGATGTAGTGTCTAATGAATGATCTGTAGTGTTTATAATATTGACTCGTTGTGTGTATGATCTGAGAGCATTGTTTGATTTTGAGAACAGATAAAATGGTTTTGAGGCAATTGTTTGAGTTTGCCAGAAGAGCCAGAGGTTCTGTGAATGTGGTGTGAAAATTTGGTTTTGTGTTTAAGGTTTTGAGAAAGTGAGTGATGGTTTCAAGTAATGTGTTTTAGCAATTCAGAAAAACTGTAAACTAGTCCCGTCCGAATTATCGAGAATCATTACAAGAAAAAATATCTGCCAATGACGTAAGAGAAGTAATCTTGTTTCTGTTTGAATTAAGATTATTTTTCAGATAATTTAGCATGTTTTAAGCAAAAACTCACTTCATTTTGATTTTTAAATTGAAATCATTTGAGAATTTTTAGATATTTGGACTGGAAACAAGACAAAAATACAGAGTAAGAAAAGCATTTTTTGCAGTGCATTGTTTAAAGAGTAGGCAAAGTATCAGCTTTCCCTCACAATAACTGCGCTGTTAATAACCCTCTGCCGATCTGACTGTCGTGGGTGGGTTACAAAAACACGGAAGTATAATCTGTAGTTTTCACAAAAGTTCCGGAGCTTTAAAGGTAAACGTGAATTTCTCTGTCCAGAACGAGTAAAAACATTGTCCACTTACATATATAGCCCACCACTGATACTGTAACAATACAGCGCGGTTGAAGATCGGCAAAATTACACTTTAAACAGAGGAAATGAGCTAGAATAAAATATTGCTTCCAACACATGAAACAATTAAATGAAGGGAAACAGAAGGAACAAGCCCTTGCTGAACGCAGTGTGAGTCTTGAATATTTTATTCATTAACGTTTGATCTTTAATTGTAGCTGTAATTAGTGGAGATCAAACCTGCATGTCGAGTCGTGTTTAATATGGGATGTTCTGTGGATTGTGCGGGATGAACTGAGAAACACAATAGTTGCTTATTAATTGATTCATAATTGCTGTCGAGAGGGTTTAACTGGTTTCTGATCTTAATGAAAGTAATCCGCATGAATACGCTGTAATTCCTGCCAGACTTTGTTCTGCACATCGCCTTACCTTTCTGTGTTTCATTCATTATATATCAGTAAACGCATCTCTCTCAGTCTGAGGCTCTGGAACTGCATGTCTGCATCAACATTAGTTTAATCAGTGTTTGATTTGTTAACTAAAGCATTTATTCATCTTAATGTTAATTTAAACATTTGCTAATACATTATTAAAATCAAAAGTATCATTATGTTATTTAATGCACCTGAGCTGACATGAACTAAAAATGAGCAATTTTTATGAACTAACATTAACAAAGATTAATAAATACTGTAACAAATGAACTGCTCATTGTTGGTTAATGTTGCTTAATGCATAACCTTATTTATTAATATTTATTTTTATTTTTAGAAACCTTTAATTTGAATTTTCAATACATTTGTTATGCGCTTTTTTCATTTAACTTTTTTTCAATACATTTTATTGTCATTAAACAGTTAAACTTTTTTGATTTCTCAGTTACATTTCTAAGTTTTTTTTAAGTTAAATTTTGTCATCTAATATTTATATTAATTATGCTTTATTGCAATTAATGAAAATGTGGTAACACTTTATTTTACAGTTTCTCTATTACACCTCTGACATGTACTTACTATAGCAATAACAGTAAATTATGCATAATTACAAGCAACTAACCCTCAACCAAACCCTATTCCTAATTATAGTGTAGCACTCGTTTGGATTATCAGCAGTAATAAAGTAGCTTTTTACTTTATTATTATAATACGAATAATATTTGAATTCTGTCAGAAGAACTAGGGATCGCTATGGAGACGGCGGGTTAGCATAAGAAGTAACAGACAGACACAAGATTAATTTAGAAATATAATTGTTTCAATTTGATTTGGAAGAAAAGTATAAAGTCAATAAAATACAAGAAATTACAGAAACACAATAAACAATAAAACTGACTGTGCAAATTTCCACCTCGAGTGCACTCTTATCGGTGTTTTCAAATATGTACCCACATAGTCAGTTCAACATTCAGGAAAAATAAATAAATAAAATAGACAAAATATCACAAGAGAGTATAATCTCTCTCTCAAAGGGGTTTCAAGTGTCTCTCATGAAAAGTTAAATGTCTCTCAATTCTGGATGATAGTTGACTATACACCCTCAAGAAGAAAAAAGAAAAGAAAAAAAAAAGAAACAGTTCTTTAAGTCGAATTTGTCGTGATTCAATGAGTTTCAGTGGAAACTCAAGGAAAGGATATCGAGCTTCCTCTCCACCACGCGATGTCTCCTTTTCTACAACTGGGTTGGCTCGCCATCAAACTCGCAGTCTACAGGATGTTACGGGAGGTCGTGCAGATCTTCACGAATCAAGAAGGAAGAAAGAAAAGAAAAAAAGAAAAAACAAAGGAGAGAAAAAAAAAAACCTGGCCTCTAAATCACTAGTTCTCTTTTATACAGACACGTAGCCAACAATGGTGACGCTGAACTCTTTATGATCGATTTTTTTCTTTTGCTCTCACTCGGGCGCGCCTCGTGTGTGATCGTAAAATGGCGTCGATGAACTGCAATGTGCAATGGCCATGCGCTCTCACTCAGGCGCACCTCGTGCGTGATCGTTAAATGGCGTCAGTGAACAATAATAATTTATTCCTCTATTCAGTCGGCTTCTTGTTCAGAATGCATCAAATTAACTATATCTTAACTTCTCAATACTTTTTTCGAAGATTTTTAACCTCAGATACATAAAATGGATCGCAACGATGGGATTGCGTCTGCTCTTCTCAATCAAGCTCGTCTCTTCTGTCCTTGCGCATGCTCGTCGACACTCATGACGTTAATGACAAGAGAGCTCTCATTGGTTGATCGCTGAGAATTTATTTTAGAATATATTCACATATTTTACTTAATATTCTTAATCTTAATAATCTCTTATCGACTTTTATTAAGGGAAAATCATATAACTAAATTGTGTAAATTAAATATTAACTTTATTTAACCTGTGTTACAATAGCAAGTACATTTTGTTAATTAATATTAGTCAGTACTTATTTGTATTATTACACTGTAACAGCAACACCTTCAAATAAAGTGTAACCGAAAATGTTGTATATTATATTATCAGTAAACATGTGACTCTTTGCATATTCTCCATAGATTTAGATACTCACATAATCAGAGGTGTAAAGACTTGAAGACCATACTAGAGTAAAAGTACAGATACCTTACAGCGAAAATTACTCCATTACAAGTTACAAGTCACCAACTCCAATACGACTTGAGTAAAAGTCTTAGAGTATCTGATTTTAACAGTACTGAATTATTTTACTCATCCTGAACGTCGGCTTAAAGATGCACCTCGACACTACACTGGTGAAAATAAACAATTGATTTGTAAGATGAGAAATAATAAAACTGAACACCTGAATATTGCAATAAATAAAGGTAGGCACAACAGCCTCTTAAAGGGATAGTCCACAAAAAAAAAAAAAAAAAAAAAATGGGCCCATGATTTACTCACCATGAAGCCATCCTAGGTGTATATGACTTTCTTCTTTCAGACTAATACAATCAGAGTTATATTAAAACATGTCCTGGCTCTTCCAAGCTTTATAATGGCAGTTTTGAAGTCCATCAAAGTTATCTATCCATCATAAAAGTGCATCTATCCATCATAAAAGTGCATCTATTAATCATAAAAGTGCATCTATCATCATAAAAGTGCATCTATTAATCATAAAAGTACATCTATCCATCATAAAAGTGCGTCTGTCCATCATAAAAGTGCATCTGTCCATCATAAAAGTGCATCTATCATCATAAAAGTGCATCTATCCATCATAAAAGTGCATCTATCATCATAAAAGTGCATCTATCCATCCTAAAAGTGCATCTATCCATCATAAAAGTGCATCTGGCCATCATAAAAGTGCATCTATCATCATAAAAGTGCATCTTTCCATCATAAAAGTGCATCTATCCATCATAAAAGTGCATCTGGCCATCATAAAAGTGCATCTATCCATCATAAAAGTGCATCTATCATCATAAAAGTGCATCTGGCCATCATAAAAGTGCATCTATCCATCATAAAAGTGCACCTATCCATCATAAAAGTGCATCTATCCATCATAAAAGTGCATCTATCATCATAAAAGTGCATCTGGCCATCATAAAAGTGCATCTATCCATCATAAAAGTGCATCTGGCCATCATAAAAGTGCATCTATCATCATAAAAGTGCATCTTTCCATCATAAAAGTGCATCTATCCATCATAAAAGTGCATCTGGCCATCATAAAAGTGCATCTATCCATCATAAAAGTGCATCTATCATCATAAAAGTGCATCTGGCCATCATAAAAGTGCATCTATCCATCATAAAAGTGCACCTATCCATCATAAAAGTGCATCTATCCATCATAAAAGTGCATCTATCCATCATAAAAGTGCATCTATCATCATAAAAGTGCATCTGGCCATCATAAAAGTGCATCTATCCATCATAAAAGTGCATCTGTCCATTATAAAAGTGCATAAAAGTGCATCTATCCATCATAAAAGTGCATCTATCAGTGGTGTCGTGCAAAAAGCATTTCTCTTCACAAATGTATTGGAGTAAAAAGTACATTTACTTGTTCAAAAATGTACTCAAGTAGAGAGTAAAATTGCTAATATCTTTGATACTCAGTAAAACTACAAAGTACAGCCAAAAAGATACACAAGTACAGCAAATAATTACATTTACTCAAATACTTGACACCACTACACATAATGAATGCATTAGTGCATTAATCATTATCTAACACTATGGTTCCTTAGCACTAAAAAAACTAATGGCTGATGTTACAGTAATGTTCCTGACAAAGACTGATTTGAAAAGGTTTTCTGCGACACTATATTATCATCAGT
>NC_138241.1:36013565-36048565 GCF_964197995.2 Scardinius erythrophthalmus
ACAGACCGGAAGTCAAAAGACAACGAGCGCAGCGCTGAAAAGGGGCGGGGCTACAGAAGGTCTATATGAGAGTTAAACTAGTTTCAATAATGAAAACTAGTAAACACGATATCTGAAGATGGTTATTGGTTAGACAGCATTTATTAACACTTTTATTGACTATATCCTCCTGAGAGCCAGAATTTTGTTTATTTTTTTTTCCATGTCATCACATTGAGCATGGTAAAGAAATGGTAAAACAAACATTTTTGAAAAATGATATTTTATTCATACGTTATGCTATGTCCTCTGTAGTGGACACCAGGACTCAGTTGTTTAAAACATAAAATGGCATGAAATTATATGTATAGGCAAAAACAATGGGATTTTTTTTTTAAAATCATCAATAAATGTTGGGATTTATTTTAACTAAAATTTGTATAAAGATGATTCTCAACTATGTTATGAAAGATATAACGGAATGAATTGATACACCATTTTACTTTATGCAACACTCTCAGAAAAAAAGGTACAAAAGCTGTCACTGGGACAGTACCCTTCAAAAGAGTTCTAATATTTACCAATTAGGTACTAATTTGTACACGTTTGGTACCAATATGTACCTTTGAGGAACTTAAATGCACTCTTTAGGTACAAAGGTGTACCTTTTGAAAAGGTACCGCCACAGTGACAGCTTTTGTACCTTTTTTTCTGAGAGTAAATATGTGGGTAAAATGGCCATAAATTAATATTATCTCTGTATATAATGTGTTCTTGGAGCAACATTTAATGACAAAAGAAGTGTAATAATTGGAGTAATAATTAGCAACATTTTAATAATAATATCTAATATTTCATAGGAATATTGATGTAACTTAATTCCATAATCTCTTGTTGTGTCTCCCAGAATGCCTGATAAACATGATTTAAGTCCTGATGAAATCAACGCCCTGTTCAGGAACAAAAAGTAATTTTTTGATTTGAAACCCCATAACGTTTTCCTGAGATGTTGGTTTATGAAATACAATGTGAAAAGTAGTCTGATTTAAATTATAATTACAATATATTATCATATTTCCTACATTTGATAACTAAATTACTGTCAGGCATTTTTAAAGCCCAAGGAGAAGTTGTTTTCATGGTGAAACCTCCAAACCTCTGGTGTCTCTGAAAGTCCTGAATCTGCTCTTTACAGGACACCCAGGGCGTGTCATGTGACATGTATGATGTCAGAGAAATTCACTAAAATATAATGTCCACTACAGTGGACAAAAGTCCATTCCTGGGAGGATATCACAGTAAAATACACTACCGGTCAAACGTTTGGGTGTCAGTAAGAGTTTTGGGTCACACTTTATTTTAAGGTGTCATTGTTACAGTGTAATTATATATTTAAGTACTGAGTAATAATGAACTACATGTACTTACTATAGGGTTAGGGTTTGGTTCAGGATATAATTATGCATAATTTACTGTAATTACTACGGTAAGTACATGTGTAACAAGGACACAGTAAAATAAAGTGTTACCGATTTTTGTTTAATTAGGGATGCATTAAATTGATTAAAAGTGACAGTAAAGACATTTCTAATGTTGCAAACAATTCTATTTCAAATAAATGGTGTACTTTTGAACTTTCTATTAATCAAATAAATTAAAGTATGATGGTTTTCACAAAAATATGAACTGTTTTCAACATTGATAATATTCATAAATGTTTCTTGAGCATCAAATCATCATATTAGAGTGATTTCTGAAGGATCATGTGACACTGAAGACTGGAGTAATGATGCTGAAAATTCAGCTTTGATCACAGGAACAAATTACACTTTACTGTATATTCACATAGAAAACTGCTGATTTACATTGAAATAATATTCCACTGTTTTTACTGTGTTTTTGATCAAATAAATGCAGCTTTGGTGAGAGAGACTTCTTTTGAAAACATTTTAAAATCTTCCTAACCCCGAATTCATGAGCATTTCTGATCATTCTGCAGATCTAGAGGATTCAGAAATGCTCAAGAATTCGGGGTTAGGAAGATTTTAAAATGTTTTTAAAAGAAGTCTCTCTCACCAAAGCTGCATTTATTTGATCAAAAACACAGTAAAAATTGTGAAATATTATTCCAATGTAAATCATCTGTTTTCTATGTGAATATACAGTAGTGTAATTTATTTAAAATGTTAAAATCTGCAGAGATGCTGTTAATCAGATGTTGGTGTTTTACAGCTTAATGTAGATCTCAGTTTTAATCATCATCTTCCACTCGTCACCTCACCGTAAGAGAGAAACACAGACAGAAGTCAACAATAATCATAATCATACCATAAGATTATACAGCTCATATTTTCTCTTCTGAAACACTTGAGGAGAGAAATGTGAGATTACTAGTTTATGTTTACTTGTTAAGAATTTACTAAAGAATTATAAATTACTAAAAATGAGGCCAGTGTTTGTCTTTTTTGTTGTTGTTGTTGCTTTTCTGCCTTTAAATTATGATAGAAAAAAATATGATGAATAAAAAAATTCTTCATTACAGCGAATTAAATCTCTGGTGAGAATAATGGGATTTAAAAAAAATCTTCATTTAGTGAGGAATTATACTGAATCACACACACGCACGCACACACTCGCATGCACACACACACACACACACTCGCACGCACGCACGCACGCACAAAAACACACTAACCTGACCCCTAAACCATACCCATCACACACACAGACAGACACACACACACACACACACACACACACTAACCTGACCCCTAAACCATACCCATCACACACACAGACACACACACACACACACACACACACACACACACACACACACACACACACACACACACTCACTAACCTGACCCCTAAACCATACCCATCACACACACAGACAGACACACACACACACACACACACACACACACTAACCTGACCCCTAAACCATACCCATCACACACACAGACACACACACACACACACACACACACACACACACACACACACACACACACACACACACACACACACACACACACACACACACACACACACACACACACACTAACCTGACCCCTAAACCATACCCATCACACACACACACACACACACACTCGCACGCACGCACGCACAAAAACACACTAACCTGACCCCTAAACCATACCCATCACACACACAGACACACACACACACACACACACACACACACACACACTAACCTGACCCCTAAACCATACCCATCACACACACACACACACACACACACACACACACACACACACACACACACACACACACACACACACGAAGTGTTCAGGCATGTCAAGGTCAGCACAGAGTCCCACTCAACAGCAGAAACACGAGTGAGTGTTTTCCTCCCGGGTCTCTTCCACACATTACAGCGGAAGCTTTTCCTAAAGATCAGTGTGAATATTCTCCGGGAGGATGTGTGTGTGTGTGTGTGTGTGTGTGTGTGATGTTCTCTGCAGAGGGATCAGATACGTGAAGGAATGTGGAGGAGTTTTAGTGCAGGTGAAGTGTGAGGTGTGCTTTATCAACACAGTGTGACATCGAAGTGTTATTACAGATCATGAGCTTATGGGGAATATCATATATATATATATGTGTGTGTATGTGTGTGTATATGTGTGTGCGTATATGTATATGTGTGTGTGTGTGTGTGTGTGTGTGTGTGTGTGTGTGTGTGTGTGTGTGTATATGTGTGTGTGTGTGTGTGTGTGTGTGTGTGTGTGTGTGTGTGTGTGTGTGTGTGTGTGTGTGTGTGTGTGTGTGTGTGTGTGTGTGTGTGTGTGTGTGTGTGAGAGAGAGAGAGAGGCCTTGCCCGGGTCCTTGAGTCTGTTGAATCATGGGAGACTCTGGCTCATCCGCTGGGATAGTGGGAGACCCTGACAGATAAGAAACATTAAAGTCATCAGAGCGTGTGTGTGTGTGTGTGTGTGTGTGTGTGTGTGTGTGTGTGTGTGTGTGTGTCAGAGAACGGCGTGTCCCAAACTCTGCTGTCCTGACGTGAGCCTGGAGATAATGAACATCTGCCCCAGAGCAGCGGCGGGACGGGCTCCTGTGCCAGCCAATGCCAGCGACACGCTGTTGTTTTCGAGCGGGAATCAGAACAGGAGATTACAGGAGGAGGAGGAGGAGAGGCTCCTGAAAACAGTTACTGTGTCTTCCTCAAACATCTTCAAGGTCTCGGCTAAGGAATAAATTCCCAGAGGAAGAGTTTTCCAGCAGGAGATCGTCCTGGTGCTGATCCGGTAAGACACGCTTCTTTACTCTCTCCATATGAAAGTCTTTCTCTTCATTATATTTACAGTTTAACTTTATTAATGAGCGGAAGTATATGCATAACTATAGGCAAAAGTTTGGATTGAATTTATGTTGCGTATGAGTTTACAATCACGATTAAAAATAAAGGTTCTTTACTTGAATTGATGGTTCTATTAAGAACTTTTAACATGCATGGACTCTTTCCGTTGCTCTTAATGTTCTTTATAAGGGAAGACGGCTCTTTAGATGTTTCAAATGTTTCAAAAATGTTCCAAATGGAATGGAAAGTTTTTTAATTTTTTTTTATGTGTGGTTCACTTTATTTAAACAGTTCATTTAGATTTTATTCTGTTAAGTTGATTTTATAAAATGTTAAGTTTAAGATTTTTAAAAAGAACATGTTTCAATCAAGCGTGACTAGAAATATGGCATCACAGCAACAACAAACTTTATTATGAAGAGCTCACTCCAGACTTCTGACTGATTCTGTACATCTTTATGTGTGTTTCTCATTTTGAGCATTATAATTATGTTTTACTAATGTTGATCCATGTCTCTTTGTCTCTCTCTTTGTCTTTGTCTCAATCTTCCGAGGTTTTCCCGGCGTCCCGTCTGACTCCACTCGCTGTTCCTTTTTCCTATGCATATACCTCTTTGAGAAGTAGCTTTAAAGAGGCATAGGGCATGGGAAAATGGGGCGGCAGAGGTTTTCCACTCGACAAGAACAGCGGAGATGCTGACACCCTCTGAAATCTCTTCAGTCTTGAGTTTTACATGCAAAATAAAAGTCCCTGTGAGTTCCACTGCAGGCTTGTTTAAGTGAATAAAGTGGGTTGGCAGAATCTCAAGTGTGTTTGGCTTCATTTTCTTCGTCTGGCTTGTTCGGTTTGCATGATTTACAGTCTTTATTTGACCATGTCTGAAATAAAAAGTTCAGTTTAAAAAAATTATTCCCTAAGAATCATGCAATAAAATGCAAAACCAAATAAATGTGATACATAACATAAGCACATAACATGTAAAAAAAAATATATATATATAATAAATGCATATGAAATAAGTTAGTAATGCTGTAGCAATAAAAATCTTTTTTTCTTATTAAACTTTCAGAACACAAAATACACTACGTCATATATTGGTCAACATGGTGTTTATAGCAATCAGATGGTAAAAATTATAAATAAAATAAAATAAAATAAATAAAAGCCCTTTACCACAAAAAATGTACATGCCATTATGACATGGTGTCTATATCAATGAGATGATAAAAATGCAAATTCAAACAAAAAACATTAATAAAGCTAATGTCATATAATGACATTAGCTTTATTAATGTGTGTGTGTGTGTGTGTGTGTGTGTGTGTGTGTCCTCCTGATAATTTGCTACAAACACAAATGAGCTTCAGTTGTTCGTGTCATTCACTCTTTCTTTCTGTCTAAACTAAGAACTCTGCAGCTTTTCATGCAGTGAACTATAAGATCAGTCTGTCTACAGTAAAGAGATGATAAATGAGAGCTCACACACACACACACACACACACACACACACACACACACACACACACACACACACACACACACACACACACTTGTGTCATAGATCAGATGAAGTCACATCTGTTTGTGTATAACATCTGTGTGTAAACAGTCTTTCAATGATTTCTGTGGAAGCCAATTTCTTTTGTTCTTAAAGTTTAAATTGACAGACTAAATCGAAATTATGAAAAGACATATCACACAAAAAGCCATAATCTCATTATGACTTAGTATGTCATGATTGACTTGCTTTGTCATAATTTCAATTTTTTAATCTCAGAATTATGATTTATTATGTCATATTTTAAATGTATGTCTTCATTTTGACTTTTTAATGTCATAATTTCGACTTAGTATGTCAACTTTGAATGTTCATCTCATAAATGTTATTGTCATCATTTTTACTTTTTATGTCATACTTTATGTCAACTATGACTAGTTTCGCTTTAATTTTGAATTTTTTTGTTAATTTAAATTTTTCATCTCATTATTGACTCACTGTCATAATTTTGATTTTTCACGTCCAGCGCTCATTCCTCCTCCTCCTCTTCCTCCTCTTCCTCGGTCCTCCTCCTCCTCTTCCTCCTCCTCCTCTTCCTCCTTCTCCTCTTCCTCCTCTTCCTCGGTCCTCCTCTTCCTCCTCCTCCTCTTCCTCCTCTTCCTCGGTCCTGCTGAGGAAACACATCTGTCACTCCGCTCTTATTCTCCAGCTCTCGTGTCCTAGATCACATTAACTCAAACACACACACACACACACACACACACACACACACACACACACACACACGCTCTTAACTCAAATCTGTTAGTGCAACAACATTTGTGTGTAAACAATCTTTCATTGATTTCTCTTTAAGAAAAAATAATGTTTTTGTAAGTCATAATTATTACATAAAAGTTGAAATTGACATACTAAATCGAAATTATGAAAAGATATTATTACAAAAAAACATAATTTCTTTAATACCATTATGACTAAGTATGTCATGATTATGACTTGGTGTGTCATAAATGTGACTTTTCATCACATAATTATGATTTAGTATGTCATAATTTAAAATGTTCAACTCATAATTATGATTTAGTATGTTATAATTTCAATTTTTTTTTCAAGCACATTTTTTTTACCATCATAATTTTTCATCTCATTATTGACTCATGATTTCAACTTTTTATATCATATTATGACTTTTTAAGTCATAATTTAACATTTTCATCTCAAATATTACTATCTAATAATTTCAACTTTTTATGTCATAATTATGACTGTCATAATTGAGACTTTTCATCTCATAAACTTTTCATTCCTGTCAAAATGTTTACTTTTTATGATTTGTATGACTCTTTAACGTCATAATTTTTCATCTCATTATTGACTGTCATAATTTCGACTTTTAACTTATGTATGTCTAATGGCGTTTTTTTGTTAGATTTTTTTTAACATCATAATTTTTCATCTCATTATTGACTGTCATAATTTCAATTTTTAATCTCATAAATATTACTGTCATAATTTAGATTTTCTTGTGATTTGTATGACTGTTTTTTACTTTGAAGTCATAATTTTTTACTTTGAAGTCAAAGATTTCTTAATGTCATAATTTAAATTTTTCATCTTATTATTGACTTTAATAATTTCAACTTTTTATCTCATAAATATTAGTAATAATTTCAACTTTTTATGTCATAATTTTGACTTTTTATCTCATAAATATTACATGATTACATAATCTCATTTAGACTTTTCATGTTATAAAAACTACTGTCATAATTTTGACTTTTTATGTCATAAATACGATTTTCCAAAGCATGATATTTTTCCCCTGATGTTTCAGAAATGGACTTCCATATATATATAGGGCTATATCTCATCCGTTGATACGGATGTGTCTGGTTTTGTACAGTCTCTGAGTTGCATGACAATGGTAAATGCAGAGTGAATGTTTTGCATGATAGTTTAGTAACAGGTCAGAGGTCAGACCCATCATCACGCTCATTAATCTCACAACAGCTGAATGATCATCTGTGAAAGAGCATTACATATTCTCAGCTCGTCATATAGAGTGATATGATAATCATCACTTGACACGTTTAGTTGAGGAGTGAGGCTGATGTTCATACAGAAGGAGAGACTGCCTCCCTGTGGCTCTCTGATCTCTGGCCTATCATGATGTTACTAAAGAGAATAGAAACAGATGTGGAACTGTCAATATAGTTTGACCTTATAATTTTAGCTGATGAAAATGTTTTGTGCAGACAAACCAGTCTCGAAGTCCTCAAATGTAGGGTTACAAATCTGCCTGGAGAAAAAATAAAAATAAAAAATAAAATAATATATATATATATATATATATATATATATATATATATATATATATATATATATATATATATATATATATATATATATATATATATATATATATATATATATATATTTATTTATTGGGGTTATTTTTATTTTTTATAAATGGCTATTCCTGACACTTTGAAAACACAAACTACATCATATATTTGTCAACCTGGTGTGCAATTAGATGGTAAAATGCAAATCAAATCAAATAAATAATTAAAAGCTAATGTCATTGTGTTTATTATGTAAGAAAATAAAATAAACTTAAATAAATTGAGAAGAAAAAAAATATATATATAAAAACATATATATAGGGAAATATATAAATGGGAATAGCCATTTATAAAAAATAAAAAAAAACCTAACCCTATATATATATAGGGTTAGGGTTATTTTTATTTTTATTTTTTAGGGTTATTTTTATTTTTATACCCATCTACATCATATATTTGTCAACATGGTGTTTAGCAATTAGATGGTAAAATGCAAATAAAATAAAATCAAATCAGTAATTTAAAGCTAATGTCATTGTGTTTATTATGTAAGAAAAGAAACTTAAAACTTGAGTAAATTAATAAATAAAATAAATAATTAGTGAACAATTTGTTTTTCTGTGAATATATAAATATAAGGTATAAGAATAAAAATGCAATTTGTTTTTTTCTCACCTTATAATCTGAGCTGATGAAAGTCATAAAATAAAATCAATAATTAAAAGCTAATGTCATTGTGTTTATAATGTAAGAAAAGAAAAAGTAAAGTAAGTAAATAAATAAATAAAAATAAATAACCAGAAAATAATTAGTGAGCGAAGATCACATCGTCTTGCATAAGTTGCATTAGATAAAGACACTACCTCCAATCTTTCAACAAAATAAAACGATAAAATGCAAAGTAGCGTAATTAACGAGTCACAGTGGAGCTGCATCGCCTGTGTTTGTCTCTTTAAAGAGCGCCAGCTGTGCAACACGTGACTCCCCGCTGAGTGTGTTTGAGGTGTGTTGACTTTATTAACGATGTTGAGCTCACACTCACTCAGTTCTGCGGGATCAGATCAGGACAGACTTCACGGCGCCAGGGTTTCGGGTGTGAACTTCTCCATTCAGACTCGATCTCCATCATCTGCTCGTTACAGGGGCTTTGATGCTCTTCTGCAGGTGCTAATGGCCCGAGAGCTTCTGCATCTGTCCACATCTGCACAGTCCAGACCACACAACACGATCTCATGGACATTTATACAATTACATTTATGTGCGTGCAATTTATACGCAAAAAATTGTTTTTACGTGCATATGATACGCACTGTAACTGTAACCCCCCCTTGGTGTGGGGGGCGTGTGTATTATTACACGCCATAAAGTGCGTATCATATAGCCTACACGCGAAAACTGCGTATCATATACACGTTAAAACTTTTTTTTTTTTTTTTTTTTTGCGTATAAATTGCACGATAAATACTGCCGGAGACCAGACCAGGGGCCGCATTTATTAAACGTGCACGGTGCACACGCACAGATTTGAAAATACGCTAAAATACGCGCGCGCCAACTTTCATGCGTGCGCACGCGCGTTTATTGTGCGTATGTTCGGTCTCTGAATCACACGCACGCGCATTTGAGAAATGATCGTAAGCTCAAATGTTGGACGGTTTCTTTACGCAACATTTTATAAATGAGGCTCGATCTCACATACAGTTCAAACACATTAAACATAGAGGGTTTGATCATCAAAAACAAGTGCATGTGATTAAGTGACCAACAGTGAATTCAGGTTTATTGTGTTTATTTTTGACATTGAGATGATCTGGAAAAAGTGTCCGAAACACACTAAACCATTTGCAATGGCATTTCAGTCACTGTCAAATGGGACATTGATTATATAATCACTGTATAGGCTACATCAATGTTTACATTTATATATTTTGATGAATATATGAGTATGATAAAAATAATAATACATAGGCTACATATAATAAAACGGTTTGATAGCCTATTGGTGTCCACCATTTGATTGATGTCATATTATCCTTTATTAAGCAATTAATTAACATTAGTGTATAGACCCGTCTGATAAATAATTAAAGCCTGATAGAGTCAAAGCATTATTTCCTTCAGGTTGTGCGTAAAGGCAATATTTATTTATGTACATATAGATTTGTTATGTATAGAACTACATAAAGTGCTTGTTTTTTTATATCACATCTAGATTCTAGATTACAGATCAGATCATTTAAAATCAGAGAAAATGTTTAAAAGTAACAGGGCGCGAACAGCACCGGGTGGACGCGCTGCTGCAGTGCACGCGCGGGGTAATACAGGCGCGCGCGCTGTCCGCTCGTGACGTGGTGCTGAAATGACGTCACAGGTGGAAGAACTGTCGGCCCAAAAAACTCGGCCGCGCGCATGTCCTGAACTTCCCGCTTCAGCTTCATCCGTCTGTTCTGGAACCATGTTTTCACCTACGAATAAAACATGTTAACATAAATATCAACTTCGAAAATTTTGCATTCAATTCTCAGAAAGCACATTTAAAAACAAGTAGGAGGAGTTGAAGACACATCCAATCACAATACTCAAATAACAAACATGTATATGTGTCATAATTATGACTTTTATGAAACAGCATGACATAATTATGAACTATGACTTCGATGAGAACACCGAAATTATGGCATACCAAGTCATAACCAAAATTATGGCTTTTTTTGTGTAATATGACTTTAAAGGTCATAATTTTAGCCTTTCACAGTAATCAAAACTTTGATTTAGTATGTCATTTTCAACTTTAAAAAATATATACACATATATACACACACACACATTTTTAAATAGTTGACTTATCCCAGTGTTACCAACATATATTATAGTGAAATGTCAAATATGCATATTAATTGCAAAAAATTATGTTTATGTTTATGCTTTTTAAAATACATTATGAAATGCAATTAATGAATTAAATAACGAATTAATATAGAAATGTATAGCCTAAACTGTGTTTTCAAAACCTGACATGAACCTGAAGCTTGTACCAAAGTTTAGGGCGAACACCAGAAAACACATCAAGACATTCAGTGCTGAAACACGCATGTGCTGACTCAACAGTTCTGGAGTGCCATGTTCCTGCATAAGATGTCAGCTTCTCTCGTGCATACCTGTGTTTCAGACAGATGCAGCTTCTCTGCTATCTTGCGTCTCTGAGTCGCTCCGAGATATTTGTGTTTGCTGAAGCTTTTCTCCAGGCGCGCGACCTGCTCGGAGGTGAACTTGGTTCTGGCGCGGCGGCGCGCACCGGATTCTCCCTCACAGTCATCAGCGACATCATCACTCTCAGAGGCAGATGTGTACCCACAACTATCTGATGTGATGGGAAGAACATGTTAATTGCATTTCAAAATGGATAGCACGGTCACATTTAAGGCGTCTCTGGAGCACGTATTGTGGATATCGTGCAGTTTACACACGGGAATGAGTTTTTACGTTAATATGATACGCACTGTAAACCCCTCGTTTAGTAGTGATGGGGTGGGGTACGTGTGTATTATACGTTTGGGTAGGATTAGTGGTGTGGGGTACCTGTGTATTATCATATGCACGTAAAAACTATTTTTTGCGTATAAATTGCACGATAAACACAATGCGTGCTTGAGAGAGAGAAAGTCATACTTACTCATAGGGGAAGTCGGGGCCTTGTTCTCTACTCCTCCAATCAGATGCAGTGTTTCTGAAGATGCATCACATGGTTTATGCGTGTTATCCAGATGTTGAGCATGGAAACTCTGGGACAACCACTCCACGGAGAAGTTCTTGGACATGATGTTTCCTCCTAAACACAACTCGATCCGCTGAGGTTCCTCTCAGACTTTATGCAGGAGGCGCGCGCTCATTTGCATGAGTAAAGAGACTCTCGGCGGAATTATAACTCTGTAATTGAAGCTAATATATGTTGCAATGGGCTTGTTCACACGTTCAGAGCACTTGTGATATCCAGGCGCCAGCGTGTCTGAGCACCTCAAGTACCCGAGAAGATCTGATGAATAATCAGCGCATTGATACAATCAATGGTCATCCACTCAAGACAAGACATAATCCATCGACAGATAATGTGAAGATGAAAGAGTGTCGTGGCTTTTGGGTGGATCATTGTTTTACTTACAGTCGGATTAAGTCTTGATCCCCATTTTAGTTCAATCTGTCCAATCTATGCAAATCCAGATCGACCGGCAATATGCATGCATATTGCATTAAATCAGTGAATGCGTTTTCATCATGGCTGTGGAATATTGGCCTTTTGCAGAAGCATCTCGCTGTCTAAACCTGAGGGTGTTTCTCCTCCTTTGTCTCCTGTCAGTAAAACTATATGGATCTGAGCGAGAGGAGCAGAGAAACGCGTTTGATGTCTAGAAGAATGTAAATGCGTCTCTGGCACCTAAACTTCTGCAGTTTGCGCTATAAAACTACAGTTTCGTGTGTTTTAAGAATATAAATGGATAAAACCAATGATGTAGGCTAATGCATGCAAACAGGTTTAATTTAATTAAACATACAGTCTTTGTTGGAATACACTGAAAAAAAAATGGTTTAGGATTTACTTTATTTGCAAGTAAATTGCACAAATAATTACAAAGAAATGGCAAGTAACACTTAAGAATTAAATAGTATTTTCCTGTAAATGCTCTCGAATAATGTTCTTGCAACTAAATATAAATATATATTTTTTGCTGTGTACAGTACGTAGGCCTATAGGACTTCATTAATCAGTCTGAAGAACCTAATGCAACTTAAAAAAAAGGAAAAAAGAAAAGAAAAATGGATCAAAAAGGGCTGTATTAACAAATGATGTAATGATAGGATGAAATATTGAGTTGGTCACGCGTTATGACCTGTATGATTGATCTTGCAAAATGATCACAAGTTATTAACCTCGATTGGCCTTCAGTGACCAGTTCGTTTTAATGTCATCATGAAATACTGACATGGAACAAAACGGCTAATGTGACCTTAAACATGCAGTCACGAGCGCGGGGCCGCACATGCACGCACGTACACACACACGCACGCATACACACGCACATACACACATTATGGGGACCAAAAAAAATTCCCCACGAGCACGTGGTCGAAATTTGCTAGTGTTACTATATGTAGGGGACATTTGGTCCCAATAAAGTGCGGAATACCAGGACCACACACGCACTCCCGCGCGCAAGCACACACACTTGCGCGCGCCTCTATAGCATGCATTGTGTTTATCGTGCAATTTAAACGCGAAAACGAGTTTTTACGTGCATATGATACGCACTGTAAACCCCTAGTGGTGTGGGGTGCGTGCGTAATACACGCAATAATTTGCGTATCATATACACGCGAAAACTCATTTCAGCGTATAAATTGCACGATAAACACAATGCCTGCTATAGAGACGCGTTTCCTGCGATCAGGCTGACACACACACACAACCCAGACATGATGGAGCCAGTCTGTTGGGATTATGTGGAGAGTGTAAACTCATCAATGGGTGACTTAATTAGGACTAATTGTCGAGCATGATCTGCTCGTTAGGTCTCGTTTGAAGTGTCGCGGACACACACACACACACACACACACACACACACACACACACACACACACTGAGGTGACGCGCATATGAAAGCACAGCGGTTCCTGAGGATCAAGAGCCTGGCCTGGTTTCTTTAGGGTTTCTTTTGGGTTTCTTTAGGGTTTCTTTGGCGCCTACATTTGATTTAAATAAATCTCACTCATATTACTGTAGATCCTCCTTAATATCCTCTTTATTGTCTTGCTGTACATCATAGATGTTTCTATCCAAATAACAATATGCATGATTCTTTTTTCTCTAAATTAGTCCTTAAAGCATTTCGAGAAAACATGATGCCGTCTGTGCATGTCTAAATGCTTCAAGAGCAAATGCAGCACATTTAGAGAGAAAAGAAGCATGCATATTGTTATTTGGATAGAAACATCTGGATGTACATTGGGTGTCTGTGTAGGTTTTTAAGCAAGACAATAAAAAGCTCTGAAATGGCTTCAAACCATCTTGTTATAATTTGAACCTTGATTTTTCAAGTTTATTTATGCTCTGCTTTTTCATGCATGCGAAACTTACAAGGTACAACATCCGTCAGTGGGACAGTACCCTATCAAAAGGTTCTAATATGTACCATTTAGGTACTAATATGTACACTATTGGTGCCAATATGTACCTTTGAGATATTAATATGCACACTTTAGGTACAAAGATGTACCATTAGAAAGAGCACCACCTCAGTGACAGCTTGTACCTTTTCTGAGAGTGTATAGTCACTAATACCATGGAATAAAATGTGTACTGTTTAAAAAGAGAATATTTTTCTTTCTATTTTAGGTCTAAACAAAACATCTCATACATTGAAAATTTTTAATGTTTTATGCATGAGATATGGCCTTAAAAACTTGGTTGTGATGACCAAGATGATCACTACATTACTTTAACTCGTGTGGAATGATTCGCGAAAACTCGTACAGTAAGTCACTCAGTTCGGTGAGATTTTTCAGATCTAATCACTAATCAAATGTGAACTTTAAGCTTGTAAAACACGAACAAATCACCAAGTAAACTTTGTGCATAAAACATACTTTATTTCTGATCATAAATAAACTCTTCTTTTTTTAGTTAAACCAGGATTTTTTTTTTTTTTACAAACTGTACAGATATTGCACACAGGATGTGATGTAAGTGTTTTAAAGGAAAGAGTCTTCAGTAGTAATGTTGCCTTGGCATCATGAGGTGATGATGATGATGATGATGATGAAGAGGAGGAAGATGTGGCATCACGTGCTGCTGATGCATCAAAGGCCCGTGAGGAGGAAACGGAAGTCGCTGTCTGTCGTAGCAGTGGTACTGAAGCGCGTGCACGTGCGGGAGAACCACGGGAGGCAGCAGAAAGTCCGCGCGCATCTCCTGGACCTCGCGCTTCAGCTTCATCCTGCGGTTCTGGAACCAGGTTCGGACCTGAAGAACAAAAGCACAAGCTCATTTAATAAACGTGTTCTATTGTTAAAGTTCACATCATGCATTTGGAGAGATCGCATGTAAATAAAGTGATCAAGTTTGGAGATTAAAGTTAGAAGCGCGCGTCTCACCTGGGTTTCTGACAGATTGAGCTTCAGCGCGGTTTTCACTCTCTCTCCCGCATCCAGATATTTGTGCTTGGTGAAGATTTTCTCAAGTTTGTCGATCTGATCCGGTGTGAATTTGGATCTGATTCTGCGCGTCGCCCCGTCGTGTCCATCATCGACGGACGCGCATTCAGACGCAGCCGCCTCACTCTCATAACCAGACGAATAACCACTGTTTTCTGAAACTGAATGAAATATAACAATACATCGTCAATTATATACCATTAATAGAATCGTATGCATGGACTGCATGCTTTAAAAGAGTCGAATGCACATTAATTATAGCGTACTTACAGCTTGGAGATGAGCAGTTTCGTGGTGCAACCGGAGTTATGGTCTCTTTTGAGGATTCTGGTTTCTGCTCAGCTTTTGTAAGCTTTGGTTTTGGTTGCAGATAAACCTTGTCATATGATGTTGGAGGTCTGGGTTGAACCACACACGGCACATGAGGCCTGTGCGTCTTTCTCTCCGGCTCCAGAACCGCTCGGGGAGTCGAGTCATGAAAGCTTTGAGCGAGCCAGTCCACAGAAAACTTCTTCATCACGATCGCTGTGTGTGTGTTTTCTCCGAGAGCAGAGGAATTGAATCTATCCGAGGAAATCCAAGAGTGTTTCCAGGCCTCCAGAAGCGCCATCCATATATACGGCGCGCCCCGGCATCACATTAACATATGCATGCAGGAGTTAACGCCTGATCGATTCTCAATCATTAGGCCTAATGGCTCGTTATTGAAGTCTTTACATATCCTGTGATTGTGTGAAAGCCTGGCGCCAGCTTGTCTGTGAGAACCTCTGGCTCATCCAGATGTCTGCATCCTCTTCAAACACACATGGAGCGGCAGAACAACTGGATGCAGACAGGGAAACTGCGGCAGTAATAATGCAGAAACTTCCAGATTAAAGGAGAGAAACTTGAATAACAAGCAGAAACGGATATACCTAATATATATATATATACTTCTTTCAAACACTTGACCAGTATGTATATGTCTATAGGCCTATATATATATTCAGGATTTGATGAATAAAAAGGAAAAGAATGGCATTTATTTAAAATAGATATCTTTTGTAACAATATACACTATTGTTCAAAAGTTTTGGTTCAGTATTTTTTTCTTTTTATTCAGCAATGGTGTTTTAAACTGATAAAAAAATTATAGTAAAAATTTATATTTCTATTTATCTTTCTATTTAAGATTTATATAACATTGCTATTTTGAATAAATGAAGAGTTCAGCTGCAAAAGCCTCTAAATGCCATCTGAAATTTTCTTCTATATGATCATTTTTATTAAGCTTGTATATTTAAATTCAGTGATTTCACTTAAATGACAATGAAGAGGTAATCTTCATTGCCATTTAAGTGAAATGATTTAATTTAAATATACAAGCTTGATAAAAATGATCATAGAAGAAAATTTCAGATGGCACTTAGAGGCTTTTGCGTCTGAACTCTTCAAATTCTGTCCTTTTTTAACTTTTTATTTATCAATGAATCCTGAAAAAAAGTATCACAAGTTCCAAATAGCATATATATAGGACAATAAAATGCTGTTTATTTTTTTCAACACTTTTTTATATTATATCTACTCCTACATTCTGCCATTTGCTTTGCTTTTATATCAGCCTCTAAATAACATTTTCGTTTTTTTTGTTTGTTTTTTAGTTTGTTTTTTTTACACAAAATGTGTAGTTTCTCTTCGTACAGTGAGATGTGTCTCTGTAGTGTCGACGGAGGGGTGACTGGGGCTCAAATGGCCGCATTAACACACGCTGGTGTCCCGCAGAGTCTCTGGCGCCGCGCCGCAAACATCCCGGATCAAAGGCGGTACAGTAGCGACACAATTAACTGTGATTGACCAGCAGTTCAGATGCAGATTCACACCCGGACAAGCTTAAGGACAACAACTCAGGGCAGGGGAAATATCTGCTGGCACCAAAACCGTGCAACAGTTTACTTGCATTTGATTTAGGCCTATTTATTTGAGAATGGACTCAATTTTATTATGTAAATGCACAAATATACACACTGATGATGGCTTAGGCCGAAACGCGTCTGTGAGGACATGGTAATAATAAATGTATGAAAATAGAACCTGAGAGTGCGGTTTTTCATCTTTACTTTTGATAAACGTTTTTTATTACTCGCACCCATAAACTATTTTGAGAGTTGAGCGCGCCTGCTCTTAATACTAATGCACAAATATACACATAGGCCTATGCAGATTTAATGTTACCTGCTGTTTAACGATATAAACCTTAATGTTACTACGCAATAAGGCAATCCGAAAATCATTTAGCCTTCTTGTTTTAATAGTCTTTGAATTTTTTGTTTTTAAATACTTGCATATGAGTTGGCAATGCAATTATAATGAGGGAAATAAGCAACTAAAATTCAAAAGTCTTCATATAATTTGTTTATTTGAGGTTTCATGATCAAACAAGACAGCACAGACTGTGATTCAATAATATTCGTGATAAATCCTCGTAATGTCATGTGAAGCATGTCTGCAACCGTGTTCTGACTGCAGTTAATCAGGGATTTCGCCTTATCGGACTGGATTTGAATGAGAAGAGCCTTTGAAAGGATCGTTTAGCTGGACAATGACGATAACGGCATGTTGACTGTTTCCTTTATCACTGATCTATAGTGCAGGAGCTCGAGCTCTTTGACTCGCAATTAAAGCCTTTATCTCAAGCGCTTTGATCCGTTACAGAACAATGAGGAGGGTCGGCCGCGCGCCGCGCGCCAACTGCGCCTCCGGGGGCGCGCGTTTCCTCGCCTCCGCGTGAAACCCCGAAACAAACCGCGCAGGGCAAATTCTCATTATTTAATTCGGATAAAATATCACGGAATCCCAGAAGAGAGTAGATCTGTGAAGTTCTGACAACAGTGAATCTCGTTTAATGGTCAGACAGTCACCAGATCAGCGGCTCACACTGACGGGTTTAAAGAAAACTTTTAAAGCAAAAAAAAAAACAAAAAACAAATTAAAAACACTCGAACAGTGTTACTGAATAAAATATGAAGGATTGTGAATGTATATATATATATCGTTCAAAACTGCAAAAAAAAAAATATTCGCTAAAAACTGCAAAAAAAAAAATCACATTTTTTTATTATTATTATTATTATTTTTGTTGCAGTTTTCATCAGATTTCAATGGCTGAAAAATTGCAGAGAACTGAGACGCCCATTGAACTGAGACGATTTTTAGTTGTCAAAGCTCAAAGAATATGCTACAGGTCAAAGGTCAGCACCAAGATGGTGAATATTGCATGTCTGAACATGTATTCTGCACATCTGAAAAACACACTATTCAATTAAGAAGTTCTTCATTCAATGCAATGCAATTTTATTAGGTCTATATCTGTTTAAAGGGCTATTAACACCTATATAATTCATTATCTCGCACTTGTAAACAACCTGCTTCTTGAGATAACATCTACATTTTATTCAAGTCTAAAATATTATTTATAGACTGAAACAACATCAGATTATATTTACATGTATTGCCATGCTTTTATTCAAAGTGACTACATTAACAAAAGTCATTTCTAAAGATCAGGAGCCAGTTATGACAAACACCAAAACCCTTATTAATAATAAAGAGGACCTATTATGCTTTTTTCATCTTTCTCCAGAGTGTAATGTTGCTGTTTGACCATGAAAAGGGCAGATCTTCTCTATATCAGTGTCAGTGTTCCTGAACTTCTGAAACGCCTCCATTGTAGTCTTGAGTTTCTTCCGGGAATGAACACGTCACAATATTCATCATTATAATAATTCATGCGCAGAATAAAGGGGCGGGGCCTGGTTGAGTTAGTTAGTAGTGTGTTAAACTGGCGGTTATGGAAAGGGGCGGGACATTTCCCAAACACACTCGAAGCGCTCGACCAATCACAACACACAGCTCCAGTCGACCAATCAGAGCACAGTGTGCTTTCAGAAGGAGGGGCTTCATAGAGACAGGAAGTAAACAGAGCGTTACTGACAGACTGGGAAGAGAAGAGGATATATGGTAATAATAATGTGTTTTTTCAAGCATGAAAACTATTCTAGTAGAGCTCAAAAACAAAATCAAGACTTTGAAAAAGGACAATAATAGGTCCTCTTTAAATTACAGGGGTTGTTGTGACTGGGAACAAATCAGGCAGAAATAATGTTCACTTATGTGCGCAGTGAGTTCAATTCTGATGAGAGAGACGCATAATACATGAACTTTAAAACAGGGAAATGACAAAAGTGTCTCAATTTAAAGAACATTACAAAAAGTAGAGATGCAAAGTTAAATTATACTGAAATTTATGCACAAAATATTTCATTTTTCTAAGATTAGTTTACCACTGTGTAGAAATATAGTCTATTTTTAAAAGTATAATACTTTTCTCTATTCTCCGGAGGCGTTTATAATGTATTAGGCTACTTCGATTTCAAACAGCTGAATCTTATCTGAAACGTAATTAATAATTTCTCAATAATTATCATCAATAAATCTATAAATACATTATTTGGTTGTGTAGCTGAACACAAAAGATGAAAGTCTTTGTTCTTTAAAGTGCCTTCACAAGAAAATACCCGTTCAACACAGAAACTGGTTTGTACGAGTATGTTCTCCTGAAGTTGGTAAAGACGTCCCGTCACACTTCACTATAAGGTTCATTAATAAACATGAACTAAGAATGAACAATACTTCTTCAGCATTTATTAATCTTAGTTAATATTAATTTCAACATTTACTATATATTATTAAAATCAAATGTTGTATTTGTTAACATTAGTTAATGCAGTGAACTAACATGAACAGCTGGATTATTATTAACTAACATTAATAAAGATGAATAAATACTGTAACAAATGTAGGTATTGTTCATTGTTAGTGCTACATTAAAGGCAGGGTAGGCAGGATTTTTCAAAAAAAACTTTTCCCCAAATATGTTTAAACTGTCTTTATATACCAATACATAATTAAAATGTAAGTACTCTGAAAAAGAGAGTATAAAAATCGAGTGTCTGTAGTCCTCTCAGGGCGCAATAAACACAGCTACTTATTCCATTCACTCCCCCCCCCCTCCCTTCTGGGGAGCCACGCCCCCAAAACACATGACCGCGCGACGCCGACCGCTCAGCTGGAGGACGCGTTTGCCAGCGCCGAGCGGAGAGGAGCGCAGTGCATGAGTGACATCATGTCAGAATCACATGTAATAAAATACCTAACTTTATCATTATGAATATAAACAACTAACATGGCTGTTAGTACTCACTATCAAGCTAGCATATCGATACTGGTAAAGTTTAAAATATATTGAGTTTGATTCGGTAACGAGCTAGTAACATAAGGCTAAAAACAGGTTGCATTGATACATGTTTTCCCATTACCATCAGTTACACTGTGATGAAGGTGAATTTCGTGTAAGATTCATAACATATACGGTGTTTTGCATGTAAGAGCTTCCACAATGAAAGCACTGTTGGCTCTGAAGAGGACTAATGTTACACTCCGGAGACAAGTAGCTTACCTTTCTACCCTACTAGTTCCTTTTTTTGCCTTGTTTGCCTTCGCTGACTTTTTATGCAGGTACTGGGAATTTTGTCTGCTCTGCCATTATTGTGATTCTTCCTAGCTTCCGTGCCTCTCTCCGTGCCTCTTCCCCTCCTCGAGTCAAACGGGTGCGCGCATGTGGGCGGCTCCTGTAGCGGCAGGGGTGGTAGCCATGGTAGCGAGGGAGAGTGACAGCCGACCAGCCAATCATTTCATTCGTTACGAATGGAAATAAGTAGCTGTGTTTATTGCGCCCTGATAATCCAATCATTTTATGAAAAAAGGTTGAACAATTTGCAACAGAAGCAAACTCACCTGATTTTGTATCCTCAATATGTCCTGAGTAAGGAAAAAAAAGCCCCAAAGAATCCATTTGTCAACAAGATTCAACAAGACATTTTCACCTGGCTGTACCCAATGTTTAGATCTGTTGTGGTATTTATGCAAATTAGCACATACGTTATTAGATTATGCACCGTTTGTCCATGTTAACAAACCATTTCAAAAAACTTGTAATACATTTTTTGTTTGTCTTGATGTCAGTAATCAAGTCAGCAATTTTCATGGTGATATCTAAAGGTTAAATGTTTTACTCTATTCACGTAAGAATAGGCGTATGAATAGGCGTATGAATAGGATATATTTGGGTCTTTTTCGAAACTTTCCCCTAATGGGATTCTTCTGGGCTTTTTTCCCCTTTACTCAGGACATATTGAGGATACAAAATCAGTTAAGTTTGCTTCTGTTGCAATTTGTTCAAGGTTGACCCCCATTTTGGCTTAAAATGACTGGACTCTGCGAGGACTGCAGACACTCGATTTTTATACTTTCTTTTTCAGAGTACTTACATTTTAATTATGTATTGGGTATATAAAGAAAGTTTAAACAAATTTGGAAAAAAATTTTTTAGAAAAAAACTGCTGACCCTACCTTTAAAATAATGAACCTTATTGTAAAGTGTTACCAAGATGTCCTATTATAATGAGGAAATTCACCAATTAAAACGTCCACGTCTTGTGCAATCCCAGTCTCTGTTTCCCGGCCTCGTCAACATCCGAGAGAAACTGCAACATGTCAGAGTTTATGATGTGATCCGGCTCCTCACAGCGTCCACATCTGTGTGTGTGTGTGTGTGTGTGTCGGTTCAGGACAGCGGCTTCCAGCGTCCACATCTGTGTGTGTGTGTGTGTGTGTGTGTGTGTGTGTCGGTTCAGGACAGCATCTTCCAGCGTCCACATCTGTGTGTGTGTGTGTCGGTTCAGTACCGCGTTCTCTCACTGGAACGAGGCTTTGACCCTGCGCAGTGTGTCCTGGATCCGGTGTGTGTATCGGTCGCTGGCCGTCTGGATGAAGTTGGCATCGTTGTGTGAGGCGAGGAGAGGAACGTCACACTCGCTGAATCGAGCGATTCGCTCGCGCAGGAACGCCTGCAGCTCCAGGTCAGGAGAGTGGGGATAGAGATGCTCCTGAAACGCATGGATCTGACTGACCACACGCGCGATGTTCCTGAGAACAGGAGAGAAGCACACACAAGACTCGTCTCAGGACTCGGCTTCACATGCCAGAGGAAAGATCGAATAAAAGAACCATGTTTTTACTGTGATTATGAAAAGGCAAAGGCTGCATTTAATTAGATAAATATAAGCACTGTGTGTTTCAGAGAAACTCAACTCAACTCATCTGAACTCAACTCAACTCATCTGAACTCAACTCAACTCATCTGAACTCAACTCATCTGAACTCAACTCATCTGAACTCAACTCAAATCATCTGAACCCATCTGAACTCAACTCAACTCATCTGAACTCAACTCAACCCATCTGAACTCAACTCATCTGAACTCAACTCAACCCATCTGAACTCAACTCAACTCAACTCATCTGAACTCAGATCAACTCATCTGAACTCAACTCAACCCATCTGAACTCAACTCATCTGAACTCAACTCAACCCATTCTGAACTCAACTCAACTCAACTCATCTGAACTCAACTCAACCCATCTGAACTCAACTCAACCCATCTGAACTCAACTCATCTGAACTCAACTCAACTGAACTCAACTCAACTGAACTCAACTCATCTGAACTCAACTCAAATCATCTGAACCCATCTGAACTCAACTCAACTCATCTGAACTCAACTCAACCCATCTGAACTCAACTCATCTGAACTCAACTCAACCCATCTGAACTCAACTCAACTCAACTCATCTGAACTCAGATCAACTCATCTGAACTCAACTCAACCCATCTGAACTCAACTCATCTGAACTCAACTCAACCCATCTGAACTCAACTCAACTCAACTCATCTGAACTCAACTCAACCCATCTGAACTCAACTCAACTCAACTCAACTCAACTCAACCCATCTGAACTCAACTCAACTCATCTGAACTCAACTCAACTCATCTGAACTCAACTCAACACAACTCATCTGAACTCAACTCAACTCATCTGAACTCAACTCAACACAACTCATCTGAACTCAACTCAACCCATCTGAACTCAACTCAACTCATCTGAACTCAACTCAACTCATCTGAACTCAACTCAACACAACTCATCTGAACTCAACTCAACTCATCTGAACTCAACTCATCTGAACCCATCTGAACTCAACTCAACTTATCTGAACTCAACTCAACCCATCAGATCTCAACTCATCTGAACTCAACTGAACTCAACTCATCTGAACCCCTCTGAACTCAACTCACTCAACTCAACTCACTCAACTCATCTGAACTCAACTCACTCAACTCAACTCACTCAACTCATCTGAACTCAGCTCAACTCAACTCATCTGAACTCATCTGAACTCAACTCAACACAACTCATCTGAACTCAACTCAACACAACTCATCTGAACTCAACTCAACTTTTAACTCAAATGAACTGAATTCAACTAAACCCAACTCAACTCAACTCAACTCATCTGAACTGAACCGAACTGAACTCAACTCAACTCAACTGAACTCAACTGAACAACTCATCTGAACTGAACCAAACTGAACTCAACTCAACCGAATTGAATGCAAGCTGAATTAAACTGAATTGAACTGAACTGAACTGAACTCAATGTTTATTTCTAGAGCAAAACAAAATAACAAGTATTTACCAAAGTGCTGTACAAACATTATCAGAATAAAACACATATAACAAAACATAAAATAAAATAAAGTAAACGCTGCTCCACACCAACTTGTCTCTGCATCTGCTGTGAGTTTGGGTCATTTATAAATAAATTCTCATTTATTTGTATAGCACTTTTTACAATACACATTGTTTCAAAGCAGCTTTACAGAAAATGTAAAGAGTGCATTTGAAAAGCAACATAAATCAAATATCTGCACAAACTTTAATAAGAAGAAACAAAAGAGAAGCTTTAAGGGCAACCAGCCAAAATAAAAGCTTGATTGTTTAACGTTTGAAAATGAAGAAATAAAAACAGCCAAATATATTATAATTGTAATTTTAAAGTTGTAATGTAAAATAACACAATTCTTTTTTATATTATTATTTTTATTATTATTATAATAATATTACTTTTCTCAAATAATAATACTCATGTTTTCATTCTCAGGGAAAATTGTTTATTTGATTTTATGTAGTAATTTCTATATTTTTATTTTGTAATAATAATAATAATACTAAAAGCAACAGTAATAATAATAATAATAATAATAATAATAACAAACTAGTAAACACCTTAGAAACTCCATTCGTCCGATGGCGATGACAAAAAAGGTGCGTGTGTGTGTGTGTGTGTGTGTGTGTGTGTGTGTGTCTGTCTGTCTGTGTGTCTGAGGCTCCGCCTCTTTGAGGTGTAAATCTTCTCTGGTTCATTTCTTCTGCTGAGTCCGTCAAGGTCAGACACGAGTAGCTTTACAGTCCAAACTGAAGTTGTAATTCTCATTGAAAGTGACACAGACTGTTCATGTTTAATAGCAATCTATTGTGATATATCTATAAGTGACATGACAGTGCTGAATTGCTGCAAACATCCACATCACTATGAATGTAAAATTGTAAAATAATAAAAATGTTATGTGTAAAATTTGTACACATAATATGAAAAATGTAAAATAATAAGCAGCTCTTTATATGTCTCCCACAAACCAGTCTGTTTCCATAGTGAAGGGCGAAACCAATCAGCGGCAACTGGGACAAACAAAGATTCAATTAGGAGACAAGACTGTGCCCGTCCTGAACGCTAAAGATGAGCTGAAGCATGAGCTCCGCTGTCTGGATCATGATTCTGCCGGATCACGCGTTCAGCTTCTACAATCAGAGCAATGCGAGTGTGATCTGATCTAAATGAACATGCCAACGGAGAGTTAAACAGAGCTGTGCGTCGTTCAGAACTCAACCGACTTTGTTTGATTGCTTTCAATAGCAATTAATTAAATTTTTCTTCCTGTGATTTCAATTCTACATCCTGTGGGATGAGGCTGATTCAATCCACAATCATGAATCTAAAAGGAGTCGACTCTTAAAGTGCCATTATTATGCTACTTTAAGGTCTCCTACAACAGGTTTACATGAGTCTAAAGTCAAAAACACTTTACTTTTCTCATAATATACATGGCATTTGTGTTGCATGTTTATTCTGTTATTAAGAGGAAAGTGCACTGCACACATTTACATGTAATGTGGACGGCATTGGGACGTCACGTATTTCAAATGTCTTTTTACCCATAAGAGAAGAACTTTGCCTTGAGTATATCAAATCATAAATCATCACTGTGAGTTTAAGTCCAGACAAACACTCATTTCTTCATCTTAAATGTGTGTGTGCAGGTGACCTGATTGTGTGCGCTGTGAGCTACAGATGTACAACCACCATGTGTGTGTCCACCTAAGAATCTGCTACAAAAGCAACCTTACGACTCCTGGCATCGACTCATGTCCCCGGGCAAAGCATTTCCAATCACACACCATCTGCTTCACACACACACACACACACACACACACCAGCATGCAGCATCACCAGCTGCGTCATTACCGCCACATCTGACTGTCCGTGACCTTTGCCCTCGGCAGCTGTCTCTCCTGCAGTGCACATGTGTGTGAGTTGTGTAGTAATGTAAGACCCTGATATACTCAAGTTCTTTTTCATTCTTCGCTTAAAGGTGCAGTGTGTAATTTTAGCGGCATCTAGTGGTGAGGTTGCAGGGTTTATGAGCTATACTGGGACCAGCCACCGGGGGGCGATCGAGACTCAGGGTTTATGAGCTATACTGGGACCAGCCACCGGGGGGCGATCGAGACTCAGGGTTAATGAGCTATACTGGGACTAGCCACTGGGGGGCGATCGAGACTCTGGGTTTATGAGCTATACTGGGACCAGCCACCGGGGGGACGATCGAGATTCGGGGTTTATGAGCTATACTGGGACCAGCCACCAGGGGGCGATCGAGACTCGGGGTTTATGAGCTATACTGGGACCAGCCACCGGGGGGGCGATCGAGACTCAGGGTTTATGAGCTATACTGGGACCAGCCACCGGGGGGCGATCGAGACTCGGGGTTTATGAGCTATACAGGGACCAGCCACCGGGGGGCGATCGAGACTCGGGGTTTACGAGCTATACCGGGACCAGCCACCGGGGGGGCGATCGAGACTCAGGGTTTATGAGCGATACTGGGACCAGCCACCGGGGGGCGATCGAGACTCGGGGTTTATGAACTATACTGGGACCAGCCACCGGGGGGCGATCGAGACTCGGGGTTTATGAGCTATACTGGGACCAGACACCGGGGGCGATCGAGACTCTGGGTTTATGAACTATACTGGGACCAGCCACCGGGGGGCGATCAAGACTCGGGGTTTATGAGCTATACTGGGACCAGCCACCGGGGGGCGATCGAGACTCTGGGTTAATGAGCTATACTGGGACCAGCCACCGGGGGGCGATCAAGACTCGGGGTTTATGAGCTATACTGGGACCAGCCACCGGGGGGGCGATCGAGACTCAGGGTTTATGAGCTATACTGGGACCAGCCACCGGGGGGCGATCGAGACTCGGGGTTTATGAACTATACTGGGACCAGCCACCGGGGGGCGATCGAGACTCGGGGTTTATGAGCTATACTGGGACCAGACACCAGGGGCGATCGAGACTCTGGGTTTATGAACTATACTGGGACCAGCCACCGGGGGGCGATCAAGACTCGGGGTTTATGAGCTATACTGGGACCAGCCACCGGGGGGCGATCGAGACTCTGGGTTTATGAGCTATACTGGGACCAGCCACCGGGGGGCGATCGAGACTCAGGGTTAATAAGCTATACTGGGACTAGCCACTGGGGGGCGATCGAGACTCTGGGTTTATGAGCTATACTGGGACCAGCCACCGGGGGGACGATCGAGACTCGGGGTTTATGAGCTATACTGGGACCAGCCACCAGGGGGCGATCGAGACTCGGGGTTTATGAGCTATACTGGGACCAGCCACCGGGGGGGCGATCGAGACTCAGGGTTTATGAGCTATACTGGGACCAGCCACCGGGGGGCGATCGAGACTCGGGGTTTATGAGCTATACAGGGACCAGCCACCGGGGGGCGATCGAGACTCGGGGTTTACGAGCTATACCGGGACCAGCCACCGGGGGGCGATCGAGACTCAGGGTTTATGAGCTATACTGGGACCAGCCACCGGGGGGCGATCGAGACTCGGGGTTTATGAACTATACTGGGACCAGCCACCGGGGGGCGATCGAGACTCGGGGTTTATGAGCTATACTGGGACCAGACACCGGGGGCGATCGAGACTCTGGGTTTATGAACTATACTGGGACCAGCCACCGGGGGGCGATCAAGACTCGGGGTTTATGAGCTATACTGGGACCAGCCACCGGGGGGCGATCGAGACTCTGGGTTTATGAGCTATACTGGGACCAGCCACCGGGGGGCGATCAAGACTCGGGGTTTATGAGCTATACTGGGACCAGCCACCGGGGGGGCGATCGAGACTCAGGGTTTATGAGCTATACTGGGACCAGCCACCAGGGGGCGATCGGGACTCGGGGTTTATGATCTATACTGGGACCAGCCACCAGGGGGCGATCGAGACTCAGGGTTTATGAGCTATACTGGGACCAGCCACCGGGGGGCGATCGAGACTCTGGGTTTATGAGCTATAATGGGACCAGCCACCAGGGGGCGATCGGGACTCGGGGTTTATGAGCTATACTGGGACCAGCCACCGGGGGGCGATCGAGACTCAGGGTTTATGAGCTATACTGGGACCAGCCACCGGGGGGGCGATCGAGACTCAGGGTTTATGAGCTATAATGGGACCAGCCACCAGGGGGCGATTGGGACTCTGGGTTTATGAGCTATACTGGGACCAGCCACCGGGGGGGCGATCGAGACTCAGGGTTTATGAGCTATAATGGGACCAGCCACCAGGGGGCGATCGGGACTCTGGGTTTATGACCTATACTGGAACCAGCCACCGGGGGGGCGATCGAGACTCAGGGTTTATGAGCTATACTGGGACCAGCCACCGGGGGGGCGATCGAGACTCAGGGTTTATGAGCTATAATGGGACCAGCCACCAGGGGGCGATTGGGACTCGGGGTTTATGAGCTATACTGGGACCAGCCACCGGGGGGGCGATCGAGACTCAGGGTTTATGAGCTATACTGGGACCAGCCACCGGGGGCGATCAAGACGCTTTGGCTTCACTTAGTTATCAGCACTTGTGTGGCACGCTTGGTTGGGACACAAGCGTCTGTTAAGCCCAGGACACACCAAACCGATGCCAAAGAGCTAGCACTGATGAAAACCGACTGTGTTGTCGCCTCGCGTCAGGGAAAAGCTGCACTTGAACACACAAGAGAACTACAGCGACTGTCAGCTAGCGTGCGCGTTCTGCGCCTGCGTGTGAATGAGACAACGGTCTATTTCTGCAGATATATTCGTCTATATTCGTCATTCAAAAAGGGAAACCGACGCTGCAGTGTGTGCTTACCGTTTTGAAGATCAGTCCTGCTAAACACTTTCTTTAATCCACTCCGCTCATGCTAATATTGAAATATTTGCTGAAGAACACTCAGGTAAGATGACTTAACATTAGAATGGTCTTCTATCTGTACCGTTTTGACTTCTTTGCTCGCTGTTTTGCTATTATTCTCGTGCACCGACTCGTTCACTAAGCTGAACAGCCCATCAGAGTTCTCTCTCTCACCGATGGCGGTTCAACATGTCGAATCGGCCGGAAAAAAAAAGCAGACGAGGACCAATTTCAGCCCACGGTGCGGAAGACACTGAGAAAACTTAGACGACCGACGCACAAAAACTGCCCGACGACCGACCGCCCCGGGCTTTAGATGCATCAGTGTGAGTGTGCAGGGATGAGACCTCAGTTTGGGCCACTTGTAGGATCCGCTGGTCATGGTGAACGTGCCGATCTCCAGTTGCTGAATGTGCAGAGCGAAGATATGAGCGTCTGGGAGAGTCGGACGCCCTCCGCGTTTCAATCCCTCCATCAGACACAGACTATCACTCTTCAGAAACACCTGAAACAACAGCACACTTTCAGGATCAAGAGTACAGCATGGTGCTCGCAACACCGAGGTCATGGGTCGAACCCCAGAGAACGCATAAACTGATCACAATTAAACCCTTCAATGCAATGCCTCTGACAAATGCATAAATGCAGTCATTTATTCAAAGCAAGATTAAAAGTAAAATCCACACAAACAATGACATCAGAACACCTCTAATGATGAGTATGTCTTCAGATTCTGTTTTAAAATTAATTTAGCTAATATTAAGCCGGACATAAAGTAAAACATGTGTGTGGTGTGTGTGTGTGTGTGTGTGTGTGTGTGTCTGTGTGTGTGTGTGTGTGTGTGTGTGTGTGTGTGTGTGTGTGTGTGTGGTGGTGGTGGTGGTGGGGGGTGGATTTTAGCATTCTTGAAAAAACAAATAGCTATGATGAAGCACTTTTGTTATTATTAATATTATATGTAATTAATCATAACAATATAATATTATTAACAATTAAGAGTTCAATCAAGAGTTTGTTTAAAATAATAATAAATTATCAAAATAATTAAAACAAATAGTGATGAAGCAGGGTTGTCATTTTAAATATTATATATAATAATAATAATAATAACAAATAATAATAATAATAATATTTATTATAATATTTTTTATATTTAACAATTATAATGTTTTAAAATATATATGTAATAGTAATAATAGTAACAATTAAGAATTTGTCTAAAATAATTACTATTTATTAAAATAAATAAAACAAATAGTGGTGAAGCAGTTTTGTTATTATTAATATTATATGTAATTAATAATAACAATATTATTAACAATTAAGAGTTCAATCAAGAGTTTGTTTAAAATAATAATAAATTATCAAAATAATTAAAACAAATAGTGGTGAAGCAGGGTTGTCATTATTAATATTATATGTAATAATAATAAATAAAAATATGTATAATAATATTTTTATATTTAATCATTATAATGATTTAAAATATATATATATGTAATAGTAATAATAGAAACAATTAAGAATTTGTCTAAAATAATAAATTATCATTATTAAATGTATAGATATATAATATAATGATTTTAAAGTAATGGTGTATGGTATGTCAAGAGTAACATCGGCTCTTCTGTATGTGAGTGTTTCATTTTAATTTTTTATAATAATTATAATATGTATTTATTATTATTTTTTTTTTTATAATTTTTTTTTTTTGAACAGCACTTTGGTGAACTTCGGTTGTTCTAAAGTGCTTTATAAATAAAGTTAGATTTGAGCGTCTCACCTGCACAGCCCTGAGCTCCTCCAGGACCTCACACACTTTCAGCGGGAGCTGCTTCCACGCCTGCCGTTCAACACACACACACACACACACACACACACACACACACACACACACAACAAAACCAGGAGAAATGCTGTAATACTAATTAAGATGGGAATAAGCATGGCTTATAAAAACCCATTTATCATGCAATTTCATTTCACACCAAATATGATGAATACTGTTTTGTTTCTGCACAAAATGCCGAATGCATGTCGATTATAACCCTTTCATGCTCGTCAATAGCCTGAAAACTAGAGTTAGTGTTTAATCAGTTTAAAGGCACATGTAATTAACATTTCAGCTGCTGGAGCTGCCAGATAATATGAAGCAAAAATAGCAAATACAGTCGAGCTTATGAGGTTATGACTCTCTCAATGCGGGATAATTTATCACTTAGAGAGAACGATTCGGAAAAAGGGATTACGTGCGGTTTCGTTTCTTACCGGTAATTGCCTTACAATCACATTCTCCAGGCCCGACAGAATCTGCATGGCGGTGGCGAAGTTTCTGGTCTCGTAGCAGTACTTGCCAACAGCGAGAAACCGAGTGAGTAAAGCGGCCTGTGCCTGGACATAAAAATATATATTTATGTAAACATTATGACATTATGAAAAGTATAAATACTAGGGCTGGAACGATAGACCTATCTCCCGATTCGATACTATCACGATACTTGGGTGCCGATACGATATGTGTTGTGAGTATTTTAAGAATTGCGATTCTACAAGTATTGCGATTCGATATTGCAATATATTGCTTTTTTTAACACTAGACCATCAGGAAAAGTTCAATCATACACTTATACAGACTGTGCATGATGTATAAGATGAGTCATATTTACAAAAACAAATCATCACATCTTTCTGAGTTTTATTTCAGAAGCATCATACAGGACTACATTCTCTGGGTTTTCATTTATGTGCATATTAGAGAATTATGGATATAAATGTGCATATTGTCATGAAAACTGTTACGGTGAAAAAAAAAAAAAATCTTTATGCATGATATAATTTCTTTGATTTCCCCAGACATGTTCTTGCAAGGTTTTGCAAAATCAAATTCTCTCATTGAATATCCTGCTTTACTCATAATAACCTTGCTTCAAAACTATTGTGTTGTGAACATTCATAACCCAGTTTAACTCATAAGCATTTCCATAATTTGAAAATGCTCAATAAAATCTGAGGAATCACCTTGACCGAGTCACAGATGACCAGTTCGGCAGAAACCCAGTTGCTGACGCAGCGTGTGTGTGTGATGAGTGTGTGAAGCGGCTCCTCGGGGCCCGACACGTCCCTCAGGAACAGACTGTTGCCCTCTAGCGACACACACCTGAACAACACACACACAGCAGGACTTCTACAGTCACACACATACTCAACATATCTCTGTGAAGTCGCATGCAGTGTGTTAAATGAATTAGAAAAATGTTTTGAGACTTTAAAAAGCAGACACGCTGTGTTAACTATCCTTTACACATGTGCAAGGATCTGAAGTTTCATAAGTGCATCGGTGGAAACTCACCTGGACATGTGTGTGGAGTTCTCTGACACGCCATGAGCTCTTGAGTTCAGAAAGTGAACTGGATGACAGTCCTGAAATATTTCCTACGTGAGACGTGAATATAAATGCTGAATCAAAACCGTTATTTGACATATGAGAGGTGATTCTGTCCTGGAACAAACTCAAGAATCAAGATATGCATGAGAATAACACAATGATCATGTGTCTCCACCTAGAGGAGGATCAGTGAATAACAGTGTGAGAATAGAGCACAAAAAAAGGGAAAAACACACAACAATGGACAAATGATGAAAATGAAAACACTTAGGACATTCATATATTCTGAATTACACTAATGATAATTTTTTTGGAAAAACAGCAGTTTTCTATGAGAATATATAGTAAATTCAAACGTTTGGAATAATTACGTTTTATTATGTTTTTAGTCTCTCCTGCTCACCAAGGCTGCATTTATTTGATCAAAAATACAGTAAAAATTGTGAAATATTATTGTAATGTAAATCATCTATGTGAATATATAGTAAAGTGTAATGTATTCCTGTGATCAAAGCTGAATGTTCAGCATCATTACTCCAGTCTTCAGTGTCACATGACCCTTCAGAAATCATCATGATTTGATGATCATTTGTTATTGATGCTTAATTATTGATACAAATAAGAACCATTATCAATTACTTAAGTTGAAGATTACTTAAGATATTTGTGGAAACTGTGACACATTTTGTTCAGGATTCTTTGATTAATTTAAAGCACAAAAGGAAAGCATTTATATTTTAAGTTTTATTTTTTGTAATTATAAATGTCTTTACTGTCACTTTTGATCAATTTAATACATCCTTGATGAATAAAACTACTAATTTATTATATTTTTTAGATATAACTTACCCCAAATGAAGCAAAACAATATGAATCAGCACAACTGTTTTCAACATTGATAATAATCATAAATGTTTCTTGATCATCAAATCATCATATTAGAGTGATTTCTGAAGGATCATGTGACACTGAAGACTGGAGTAATGATGCTGAACATTCAGCTTTGATCACAGGAATAAATTACACTTTACTATATATTCACATAGATGATTTACATTACAATAATATTTCACAATTTTTACTGTATTTTTGATCAAATAAATGCAGCCTTGGTGAGCAGAAGAGACTAAAAACATTAAAAAACGTAATTATTCCAAACGTTTGACCGGTAGTGTAAGTGTCGGACAGTAGACTTCTGTATATTTCAGACACAGGCCGTGAAAAGTGTGTGTGTGTGTCATCACCTGCTGCAGTAACGTGAGCTGCTGAGCGATGTGTGTGGGTGTGTGTGGTGTCTGACTGAAGGCCAGTGTGTCCTCTGATCTCACACTCGTGTCGGACAGTTGTCTCATCAGCGACGCGTAACAGGGCCGAGGAAGAGCCGCAGCGACGGAGAACGCTTTCTCTTTACACACACCCTTCTGAGGCTCCACCACACGAGACACACGCCACTGGAAACCCTGCAAACATCATCATCATCATCATCATCATCATCATCAGATCAACAACACCGGACACGTGCAGTCGGACCATCAGTGGATGCTGTGGACAAATATACATGCGTTCGATCATTTGGTTACACTTTATTTTAAGGTGTCATTGTTACAGTGTAATTATATATTTAAGTACTGAGTAATATTAATTATCTACATGTACTTACTATAGGGTTAGGGTTTGGTTGAGGGTTAGTTGCATGTAATTATGCATAATTTACTGTTGTAATTTACTATGGTAAGTGCATGTAACATATGTAACACGGACACTGTAGAATAAAGTGTTACCGATATTTTCTTAAGGCAAGACACTACAGACGAAAACACTCTTCTTTCAGACTAGTGGGAAAAATACATCCAAAATACACATTTAAGTGTTTATTTTATTACACTTTATCTATTTAGCATCTTTACATTTCCGTTACAATACATAAACTGAAAAACCCTTTATTTTACAGTGTTTTTGTTACATATGTTGCATCTAATTATCATAGTAATAACAGTAAATTATGTATAATTACATGCAATTAACCCTCAACCAAACCCTAATCCTATAGTAAGTACATGTAGTTAATTATTACTCAGTACTTAAATATATAATTACAGTGTAACACTCACATGTTTACATTGAAACAATTCAGAAATGCTACTAAATTACACAAAAAAATGGCAAAAAAGACTTTGGAATAAATGTGAAATATTGAAGTGTAAAATATTCTCCTATAATAAAATCAGTGTTTTATTTATAACTGAAATACGCATCTTTACACAAAATTTACAGTTTTATTCCTATGTATATTCTGAAGGGTTGTTCATCTATCATTCCCCTGATTTATATAACATTTATTCCAAAGAACGGTGAAAATGATTCTTGTTGACGACAGTATTTTCTGATTTATGAAGTGATAAAAAAGTTTTTAAAAGCCTTTAACTCTAATATGTCAAAAATGAAGCATGCAAATTTTGAACCAGGCCTTATCTAAATGTTCAAATTTGTAATGTATGCAAATTAGTGCATATTTAATGACATAATGACTCATTTACATTGAAACATAACATTTCAGCAAACTTGTAATACAAAACAATTTAGAAGTTGTTAATGTAAGTTATAACCTGTGGAAGTATTGTCATATCTATTAGTTAAGTTGGTCACACTTTATTTTTAGGTGTCATTGTTACAGTGTAATTATATATTTAAGTACTGAGTAAAAATTAACTACATGTACTTACTA
>NC_138241.1:36058565-36098565 GCF_964197995.2 Scardinius erythrophthalmus
TATTGCGATCTCAAAATTCCGGCCAGTTGATTATACCTAGAATATCAAAATCGACTGCTGGCGGTAGATCCTTCTCCTATTTAGCACCAAAACTCTGGAACAGTCTTCCCACCATTGTCCGGGAAGCAGACACACTCTGTCAGTTCAAAGCCAGATTAAAGACGCATCTCTTTGACCTAGCATTCACATAATACATTATAGACTTCTATAATTCAGTGTTAGGCTGCATAGATTAGGTCAGCTGGAACCGGGAACACTTCCCATAAATCCTAATGTACTCGTTACATCATAAGAAGACTGGCATCTACGCTAATTTTAGTGTCTGTGTTTATCCTGAGGTTTACCGCAGTCAGCCGGATCCAGGCCGTATCCAGATCTGATGAAGGACCTTCACCTGGACCGATGACAACGCAGTGCTGAAGTGCCAACTAGTCTCTCCCTATGGAGGATCCCTTTACCACTCTACAGATAAAGCGTAGTGGGGAAAATCCGTTTTGCGTATCTACCTTGCGTATCTACTTATCTATTTTATAAGTGATAAAATAAAATAAAATTCTGTATCAAAATGAATAAGGAAAGACCAGTACTTTTAGGCTTGGTTTGTAGGGAATTACAAACCTGCGCACATATATTCTAACGCACATAACTATAGAACCAATTCTTAATGCGCATGTGAACGCCATCAGCGTTTCTCACAGGTTCGCGTTTAAAGTCTGTGTAGAGAGAATGGTGTCGTCTTAGCGGCCCCTAATTTAATAACAAATGATCGTTGCGACGAAAGCGAATCAATCAAAACTAACTTTAGCTGGAAAATAACTTTATTAAAGAACCGCTATAAAGCCAAAACAATCTCTGTTACCTTAAATTATACGCTTATCTCTGTAAAGCTGCTTTGAAACAATCTACATTGTTAAAAGCGCTATATATATGAAGATGACTTGACTTGAATTGATAGAATCCACGACGCCATGTATCTGAAGAAGAAGTCCAGGACCTCCAGCAGAAAAATATGCCCACAACATTAAAGATCCAACGGTATATTAAATTGTACACATGGTGTCACAAATTTGAGGATGAACCCAAGCACAGACAGGATGCTTGACACAGTTTATTTATGGACAAAAAACAGGGAAAACAAAACCCACAAGGGGGCAAAACATGGACAGGACAAGGAGTGACTAAACTAGACTAAGACTTGACAGATAACTAGACGATAAACCAACAGCAAATACAGAATCAGAACTTTCTCTAGACAATACTCTTGACAGGATACTCACAAGGTTTCACAAGGTATGATAATGAACTGGCACAGGACAGCAAACACGAGGGGATTAAATAGGGAGACTAATGATAACATAACAGGTGACACAGGTAAAGCAATAATGACAAAACGAGGATAACAAGGGACAACACAAGCACACAGCCCAAACACAAGGCCATGTGCTTGCACACAAAACACGGGTCTGTCATGATCCTGCCTCAAGACTAGAGAAAATCAAGGACACGGGGGCAGAATCATGACACATGGGGTACTTTTTATCCTTGTGTGCACAAAACCCATCTAGCGTGTTTGCTGCCAAAAAGCTCTTTGTTTAGTTTCATCTGACCACAGAACCCTGTGCCGTCTGAAGATCCAGTCGTGTCTGACCACTGAATATGCTGGAGTTTGTTCTTGGAGGCGCGAGGAGCATTTTTCTTGAAACCCTCTCAAACAACATGTGGGGATGTAGGGGTTGTTGGATAATTATTAAATATGCTTTCTGACCCCAAGACTCCAGTAATCTCTGCAATTCTCCATCTGTGATTATTGGAGAGTCTTTGGCCACTCAAACTTTCCTCCTCACCGTCCATTAAGATAATATAGACACACGTCCTCTTCCTGGCAGAATCGTAACATCTTTAGTTGATTATAACTTCTTAATTATTGCCCTGATGGTCAAAATGGGGATTTTCAATTCTTTAGCTATTTTCTTACAGTCACTTTCTATTTTGTGAAGCTCAATAATCTTTTGCTGCACATCAGAACTATATTCTTTAGTTTTACTCATTGTGATGGATGATTCAGGGAATTTGGCCTTTGTGTTTCCTCATATTTAAACTCCTGTGAAACAAGAAGTCATAGCTGGACAATTTCATGTTCCTAGTCACCCTGCTGTGATAAAAAAGGTAAATATTAATGGGAATATACTTCAGAGATATTTTTCTCATAAAAAATTATAGGGGTGCCAACAATTATGGCCAATGTGTTTTGGAGAAAAACATTTATTTTATAATGTGATTCCCCCCCCCCCCACTTTCAATTCTTTTACTTCAATGAAAGGTTAGATTTGTGCAAATTTTTGAATGAAAGATCAAAAGGATAAACAATGCAGATTTATTTTTTACAGCCATTTTTTGATCATATTTACCAGGGGTATGATTAATTCTGAGAACGACTGTATATATATATATATATATATATATATATATATATATATATATTAGGGCTGACTTCTAATAGTCGAGGATTCGACGATTCGATTCGGAGAGGTCTGATTCGACTATGAACCTCATAGTCGAATACATGGGCGTCAGTTTGGTTTGAAATGTGCAGGGGACAGAGACGCATTCGCATTTTCAGAAGGGCTGGGTACCATTTTTATTTTATTTTTTCGCTTTCGCGCAGGTCATGTTTTGAAAGACGATGTCCTGTAGCTTACTAATGTAAATAAATAAAAATGTATTCAAAAATCTGCTTCACATTTTCAGCAGGGCTGCGGAGCGGCTGTGAGTTGACTCCACACGGTTCTCATGTGCGTTAAAAAGCTTTACGTGGTTTAATGTACCTAAACAACGATTACCAAATTTCCCTCTCATATTGCTCCTCATAACCACTGAAAATGGTCAAAAAATCGAACCCAGAGTCCAATTATTATGGACGTTAACTGATATTAAGCGTTTCTGCTTCACATTTTCAGCAGGGCTGCGGAGCGGCTGTGAGTTGACTCCACGCGGTTCTCATGGGCGTGAAAAAGCCTTACGTGATTTAATGTACCTAAACAACCATCACCAAATTTCTCTCTCATATTGCTCCTCATGTTTATGAAATGTTATGATATATGTGTGATATATATGTGTTTTTTAGCTCTTTTGTTTGAAATGGAAAAAATCTAGCTGCTATCTAAAAAAAAAAAAAAAAAGGTTCGACTATCAGTCGACTACGGCAAAATCTAACGAATCAGATTCGACTATGACAATCCTTAGTCGAAAACAGCCCTAATATATGTAAGGGATAATGTATAGAGAGGCGGTTGTTATAGCGAATAACAAGCCCGACAGGCTGAACGAGACCCCGACGCGAAGCGGAGGGGTCTTGACAGCCTGAAGGGCTTGTTATTCGCTATAACGACCGCCTCTCTATACATTATCCCGCTTATTACATGGCTACCTACAAAATAAATAAATAATTTGACGCGAATTATTGATTTAAAAAGGAGTTTATTGATTTAAAAACGATTGTATTGCTTCCGCCAAAGAAAATAGTCCGTTCCGCGTCCATAGCAACGCGCTGTTTTTCATGGCAACGGTCTGTTATACTCCGCAGCGGTCTGTTATAAAGAAATAACAGACCGCATTCTACATTGGAATTCAGCCAAGCCATGTAATATATATATATATATATATATATATATATATATATATATATATATATATATATATATATATATATATATATATATATATATATATATAATTAACTAAATTAATAACTTTTTTACTACAAATATGAACCATCACTGAATTACTGAAGCTGGACTGATGCTATTTTCTTCAGGACACAAACTTTGTTGCATTATTTTCCTGTTATCTCTGTAAAGCTGCTTACTCTGTGTTGTAAAAAGCGCTATAGAAATAAAGCTGACTTGACTTATGTGTTTTACACCTGTATTGAGCTGTAAGTGTTTGTGTTTGTGTGTGTGTGTGTGTGTGTGTGTGTGTGTGTGTGTGTGTGTGTGTGTGTGTGTGTGTGTGTGTGTGTGTGTGTGTGTGTGTGTGTGTGTGTGTGTGTGTTGTGTGTTTGCACTTGTGTGAGTGTTTGCACTTGTGTGTTTGTTTGTTTGCACTTGTGTGTGTGTCATGAAAAGGCCACAAAGAACATAAAAGACGAAGGAGAGCATCGCCGCGTGTGTTTGGAACGGAGAGAATAGTGTCTGACAGAAGGGATGAAAATTCCCCTCGTTTACTTCAGTTTCCTGGCAACTCTTTCCCTATAACAAGCAGCAAGAGCTCGGTGTGTGTGTGTGTGTGTGTGTGTGTGTGTGTGTGTGTGTGTGTGTGTGTGTGTGTGTGCCTGGCAGCGCTGGAAAACACTCCGTCTTTTATATTCGCTTTCAATCTTACAAAACCACTCCTTGACACTAATCAGAGCATAACATCTGAACAGAGAGAATAAAGGCGACATAAAACAGCATTCACAGCTTATTAAACAGGGGATACACTTCATTTTAAGGTGTCACTGTTGTTACAGTGTAATCATATATTTAAGTACTGAGTAATATTAATTAACTACATGTACTTAATATAGGGTTAGGATTAGGTTGAGGGTTAGTTGCATGTAATTATGCATATTTTACTGTTATTACTATGGTAAGTACATGTCACATATCTAACCTTAAATAGCTATAATATTATAGGATGTTTATCAGAGTAGAACTAAATGTTTTTAAATGTTTCTTTATTTGTGATTGTTGCCATAACCTTCAATACAATAAGTTACTATGTGAACAACATATTAGAAAGCTTGCATCACCTTAAACAACGACTACACAGTTTTATCATGATTGTTCTTCATAATATTCATGATACCAGGAACATGTAATTAAAGTAAAAAAAAAAATAAAATCAATGTCAGTTATTTTTTATTTCATGTTGATGAGAGGGGGCGGTCCTACCTTTGCTGTGATCCTGTGATGTCACTTCCTGTGATGTCACTTCCTGTGTGTTTCCTCTGGTATCAGTCTCCTCTGACTCACGGCTGTCTACTGTTTCTCTGCATTTTAATTCATCAAGTTTGCATGTCAGTTCTTTCTTGATCTGGTTCTGCTGGTTTTCCTCTAACGCGGGTCGATCTGAAGGCCGGGGCGAGCAGAGCTTTGCGCTGTGGTCAAGAGGACCGTTTTCCTCACTGGAAAACCAACGTCTGGATCTCTGGAGAGATACTGGTGCCCTATTCACTGCATTAGAGGAGGGGTGATCATCAGAGACTCTGAGAGAGAGAGAGAGAGAGAGAGAGAGAGAGAGAGAGAGAGAGAGAGAGAGAGAGAGAGAGAGAGAGAGAGAGACAGAGAGAGAAACAACAAAAAAGTCTGTAAGACATTAAACAGTTTAAAACATCCAAGATAAGCCAATTAATGGACAAAAAAGCGCAAGAGCAAATAACACACAGAAACAACATTGACAACAAAATCTTGTCTTGTTTTCCAGTGAAATATCTAAACATATTAAGCATATAAAATCACAGTTTACAGAGGTTTATACTTAAATAATAAAATTTAAACACCCCAAACATATATAATTTTTTATTTATTTTTTGCATCGCACAGATACAGAAAGCAAGGTCTACTAATTAACTAAATAAAATCTGCCGATCAAGAAAAAACTCCACTTAATTCAAGATATATTATCGTGTACAGTTTTGCTTCTTCGGATTTCACTTGTTTTAAGGATGTTTAGGAAAAAAAAACATGAGAAAAATACAGATATAGAAATATATTTTTTGCAGTACAGATACAGATGGATCTATAAATAAATAAATAAATAAATAAACATAAATGTAAACAAAACTATATATCATAAATAAATAGTCAACTAAAACTTTTATCATAAATAAATAAATAAATAACCAAAAGTCAACTAAACCATTTATCACGAATAAATAAATAAATAAATACTCAAGTGTCAACTAAACCATTTCTCCTCAAACACCTACCGTAGATCGTTATGCATTATCAGAGTTATAAGAACGCTTCTTTATATCCGAGGTTTGTGGCGCGATTAAACCTGCAGCACCTGTGTGAAGTCCACACACTCCTTTCACACACACCAGCACTGCTGTTTACCCACACACACTCCTCTCACACACACCAGCACTGCTGTTTAACCACACACACAGAGAGTGCATCCACAACCATTTCAGCCTGATCCTCAGAGCATGTGATCCGGCGACTGAGAAAGAGACTATTGTGTCTCAGAACATCACCTCTCTCTCTCTCTCTCTCTCTCTCTCTCTCTCCATCTCTCCATCTCTCTCTCTCTCTCTCTCTCTCTCTCTCTCTCTCTCTCTCTCTCTCTCTCTCTCTATGTGATCTCTCTGACCCGACGCATCGAGGACTCACTTCAGGAGCATCTGTTTCCATAGGGACCTTTCTGGAAAACTGCTTCTCCTGAAATTATTCTGGCTCGATTGCTGATGATAAGTGGAGGGACGTGGTTATATATGACTATTGAGAATGAGAAGCTCTCGTGTGACTGAAATTCAAATTCAAAGCCACAGGCTGTTGGTCCATTTCAGAAAATCAAACTGAATAATACATAATGCGTAAATAAAGATGACTGGACTTTAATAGACTAATGATAAATCATCACTATTTCTCTCATATTTGGGTTTCAATGCTAAAGCTGAAGTATTAACCTCACTGTGCAGCATCTGTGCTCCAGACATTCATCATTCCTTTATCACGTTTTATGGATGTTTAAATAATTTTACTGGAAAACACTACAAAAATACAGATTAAGAAAATCATGTTTGCAGACACAGAACGCAACTAACTAACTAACTAACTAACTAACTAACTAACTAACTAACTAACTAACTAACTAACTAACCAATCAACCAACCAATTAACTGACTAATTAACCAACCAACCAACCGACCAACCAACCAACCAACCGACCAACCAACCAACCAACCAACCAACCAACCAACCAACCTACCAACCAACCAACCAATTAACTAACTGACTAATTAACCAACCAACCAACCAACCAAGCAACCAAGCAACCAACCAAGCAACCAACCAATTAACCAACCAACCAACCAACCAACCAACCAACCAACCAACCAACCAATTAACCAACTAACTAACTAACTAACTAACTAACTAACTAACTAACTAACTAACTAACTAACTAATTAACTGTAACGGTCACCAGCTGGAGTGCCCTTGAGAGCCACCAGAGGGCACTCCACACCAGACTATTATCACTCCCTCACAAACTACATTTCCCAGAACTCATTACCCGTACTCATCATCACTGATTGCATTCACCTGTGTCTCATCACCCTGTTAGTCTCAGCCTATTTATACCATGTTCACTCATTCATTCCCTGCAAAGTCTTCTGAGCATTCTCCCTGGTTTCATGTCTCTTGGTTTTTGGATTTCTTGCCCTGTTCCCTGGATTACTCTTTTGCCTCTGACCCCTGCCTGTTTGTTTGTTTGTTTGTTTGTTTGTTTGTTTGTTTGTTTTTACGGACTGCCTGCCTGTGTTTGACCTATTGCCTGTACTTTGGATTACGCCTTTGGATTACCCCTTAAATAAAGGCTGCATTTGAATCTAACTTTCATGTCTCGGAGCAGTTCATGACACTAACCAACTAACCAACCAACCAACCAACCAACCAACCAACAATTTATTATTATTTTATCATTAGTTAATTTCTTTATTTTAATTCTTGTATATTAATTAAATTTACTTTATATATATATTTTTTCATTTTTAAAATTTGTATTTAGTTTATTTCTACATTTTATTTGATTATTTTTATGTTTTTTTTTTACAACCAACCATTCCAACCATTTACAACCAACCAACCAACCAACTAACCAACCAACTAACAATTTATTATTATTATTTTATCATTAGTTAATTTCTTCATTTTAATTCTTGTATATTCATTAAATTTACTTTATAATTTTATAATTTATTTAGTTTATTTCTACATTTTATTTTAACCAACCAACCAATTAACTAACTAATTAATCAACCAACTAACTAACTGACTAATTAACCAACCAACCAACCAACTAACTAACCAACTAACTAACCAACTACCTAACCAACTAACCAACCAACCAACCAACCAACCAACCAATTAACTAACTGACTAATTAACCAACCAAACCAACCAACCAACCAACCAACCAACCAACCAACCAAACAACCAACCAACTAACTAACCAACTAACCAACCAACCAACTAACTAACTAATTAACCAACCAACCAACCAACCAACCAACCAACCAACCAACCAACCAACCAACCAACAAATTAACCAACTAACCAACCAACTAACTGACTAATTAACCATATTTTCCATATTAATTAAGTATATTTTTCTGACCCCATGCAAAAACAATAAGAAAGAAAAAAATTTTTTTCTAGTGTATTTTATTAAGTGATCAGATGCACGATTTTACTTGGCAGAAATGGATGAAGAAAATCACAGTGTTAAACTAAAGAAGCCATATCTAGAGACCAGAATATCACAGTTTCTAAAAGCAAATGCTGCATATGTAAATGAGGAGCTGATCTGGATTATGTTGATTCTCACAGGTTAATCAGATGATGAAGGTCACACAGCAACTTCTGCTCCCAGAACACATCGCTGAACTTCTCCCGTACTGCTCGGCAAAAAGTGTCAAACCGCAGGTTTTTCAGGGAAAAGATGTATTCTCCTAGAAAGAGACAGGACATGAGAGAGTCCTTGAATCAAGGCCATTCAAAGAAAGGCAAAATCTGTGTGAAAATATGTGGCATATTACATAAACATAACGCAGAGGAACATTGCTTAAGTTCCTCAGTTTATTTCTTTTAGAGTGAGCTCCCCTGGACTTAATTAATAGAAAAATCTGTGAATTTATGACATAATCACAGAATCAAAGGTTGAGGAGGGGGTGATTTTTAACACAGGCATGTAAAGTACATTATACTGAATGAAAATAATAATAATAATAATAATAATAATAAAATGTAAAAATAATAAAACAAAATAAAATATAAAAAAACAATAACAAAAAAATGTACAATAAAATTTTAAAAATAATAACACAAAATAAAATGAAAAAATAAAATAATACAAAAATAGTCAAATGTAAAAAATATGCAAAAATTAAAAAAAATTATAAAGTAAATTTAATTAATATACAAGAATTAAAATAAAGAAATTAACTAATGATAAAATAATAATAATAAATTGTAAAACATAATAATAATAATAATAATAATAGTAATAATAATAATAATAATAATAAAATATATAAATAATAAAACAAAGTAAAATATAAAAAATATAAAACAATTAAAATAATACTAAAAAACAGTAATAAATGGTAAAACAAACATAATAATAATCAAATATAAATAATAAAACAAAAACAAAATGTAATAAATAAAATAATTTAAATAATGAAAAAATAATAATAAATTGTAACAAAAAAAAAGTAATAGTGATAATAAAATTAAATAAAATAAAATAAATAAAACTAAATAAAATGCAAATAAAAAAATAAAACCAAAGAAGTAATAATATGGTAAAATAAGTCGAAAAGTTAAGTTGTTATTAAAATAAATTAAAATGATTTACATATAAAATGGTTACCCATTGCCAGATCTCCGAGTCCGTTCTCCAGGTGTCCGTCAAACGTGAACTGTTCTCTGATCAGGTCACACACACGCTTCAGACACGAGCATCTCCAACACGAGCTCGAGAGAGTCAGTGTGTGATTCATACAGTGAGGAGCAGAAATATCCAAAACCCTTTCAGGAGACACTGTAGAGTTATTATCTCTATGGCAAACACTGCCTCCTTCATTCCTGAGAGCGGCGTCTGATCTTACAGAAGATAAAGGTTTTGGTAGTTTGATGTTTAGTGGTTCTGCGCTGAAGTGATGTACGCCTGTGATTGGCTGAAGCATGGCGATCTGAACAGGAAGTAGGGTCAGACTTCCTGTCTGTGGGTCTTGCTGTAACAGGAAGTTGTTATAAAACCCATTGTCACATGGTAGAGTGGGGTAGTTTGGCTGTTTGTCCGTTTCTTTATTGGTTATTTGGGTAATCACTGGAGGCGTTGAATTCACTAGAGTCTTACAACTGGATGATGATGAACAACCGGTCACATGATCCGCCGTAGAGAAAACTCCCTCAATCCCATCATCCTCTGTGTCGCTCTCATCCGGTTCTTCTGGCTCTAGCGGAATAGTTTCATCTGTGATGTCACCAAAAGAGACAATCCTTAAAAACAAACAAGAACATTAGATCCTAGATCCGCAATTCCGACTTTATTTCTCACAATTCTGACTTAATTTCACACAATTCTGACTTTATATCTTGTAATTCTGACTTTATTTCTCGCAATTCTGACTTTATTTCTTGTAATTCTGACTTAACTTCTCGCAATTCTGACTTTATTTCTTGCAATTCTGACTTTATTTCTCGCAATTCTGACTTTATTTCTTGTAATTCTGACTTTATTTCTCGCAATTCTGATTTTATTTCTCGCAATTCTGACTTTATTTCTTGCAATCCTGACTTTATTTCTTGCAATTCAGACTTTATTTCTCGCAATTCTCACTTTATTTCTCGTAATTCTGACTTTATTTCTCGCATTTCTGACTTTATTCTCCCATTTCTGACTTTATTTCACAATTCTGACTTTACTTCCCACAATTCTGACTTTATTCTCGCAATTCTGACTTTACTTCCCACAATTCTGACTTTATTCTCGCAATTCTGACTTTATTTCTTGCATTTCTGACTTTATTTCTCACAATTCTGACTTTATCACAATTCTGGCTTTATTTCTCACAATTCTGCCTTTATCACAAATCTGCCCTTATCACAATTCTGACTTTATCACAATTCTGACTTTATTTCTTGCAATTCTGACTTTATTTATCACAATTCTGACTTTAATTCTCACAATTCTGACTTTATTTCTCACAATTCTGACTTTATCACAATTCTGGCTTTATTTCTCACAATTCTGCCTTTATCACAATTCTGACTTTATTTATCACAATTCTGACTTTATTTCTTGCAATTCTGACTTTATTTATCACAATTCTGACTTTATCACAATTCTGCCTTTATTTATCACAATTCTGACTTTATTTATCGCAATTCTGCCTTTATTTATCGCAATTCTGACTTTATCGCAATTTTGACCTTATTTATCGCAATTCTGACTTTACTTATCACAATTCTGACTTTATTTCTTACAATTCTGACTTTATCACAATTCTGCCTTTACTTATCACATTTCTGACTTTATTTCTTGCAACTCTGACTTTAATTCTCACAATTCTGACTTTATTTTTCACAACTCTGACTTTATCACAATTCTGACTTTATTTTTCACAACTCTGACTTTATTACAATTCTGACTTTATTTTTCACAACTCTGACTTTATCACAATTCTGACTTTATTTTTCACAATTCTGACTTTATTATCACAATCCTGACTTTATTTATTACAATTCTGATTTTATTTCTCGAAAAAAAAAACCGTGGGGGAAATATATCAGTGAATTCTTCTTGAAACGGTTAACTCTCACCCCGTTTCTGAACTTAAATTCATGAATGCTTTGACCTAAGGTTGGTCTCTTTATAAAGAAGACACTTGGCAGATTATTGCAGAAAGCACTTGAAAAAATCGAAGTGTCAAAAAGTTCTAGAAGTGAAAGCGGATAGTCCATCTATCAGGGATATGTATAAGAGAGCGTCAGTGGACCTACAGCTCAGACTGTGTGTTTGGGGTCAGGATTATCGGGCTGAAGTGTGTATCAGGAGAGGTGAAGGCCTCGGGCAAACTGATGCTGGTGGAGGACACTGGGTAATTATGAGGAACAGGACCAGTTACAGGGGCCAACCGGCCCTCTGGGGCCAACGGGACAAAACCTGAGACAAAAACACACCTGCAGATTAATACCACACTAATATAGTAAAGCATGTTCATATTCAGCCGACACACGTTTGAACATTTATTACAAAACAGGGTGGATCTCATGAAAACATGTGTGGATCACATTTCAGCCCCAAAAACAAAAATATAAGACATTATACATAATGAAGAGGAATCCTATTTTAGGACCATTAATGCAATGTTTTTGCAATATAACTGTATTTTAGTAGCAAAAGCACATTCCCCTTAGCCTGGTAATACCAAACTCTGCTACTTCACTTTGCGTCGTAGACAGAGTCTGGAATGGCACAATTGAAAAGCGTTTTCTTTCTCGAGGGGGGCGCTTGTCTGAAGTTTAAAATCATTGGTTACCCGTAAGCCAATCACATGACGTTTAGTTATGGCGTGTGTTATGCGCATGCTCAGCCGCATCTAACTTCCACTGTAAACACATGTATGATGCGAAAACAAAAACCATCGAGCGAAATACCGGAGTAAACATGGCTGTGAACGACTTTTGCAGATTATGTGAAGTAAATCTACGCATCCACGGTACAATCAGCGTCTACGTCACGGCTCTCAGCCCGCCCTCTGTTCGTTGATTGGCCCGGCCGTCCGAAGGCCGATGGAAAACTGAAAGATAAGCTGCTATCTCAGACTGACTACAGAAGCGAAATGAAATTGAGCAGAAGTAGGAAGTCTGACGCTACATTCCCCTCATATTCTCAATGATTTGTGAAGGATCATGTGACACTGAAGACTGGAGTAATGATGCTGAAAATTCAGCTTTGATCGCAGGAATAAATTACACTTTACTATATATTCACATAGAAAACAGATATTTTACATTATAATAGCATTTCACAATTTTTACTGTAGTTTTGATAAAAAATAAATGCATCCTTGTTAGCATAACCCACCCCAAACCTTTGAATAACAGTGCATATACATAATTATTTTCTTCTTTTTTTTCACATTATAATAATATGAAATTCTTTTCACATTACATTACAAAGAATGTGTGGGTAAATGAGCTTAATTGTCATAAAGATGATAGGCTTTCTTTATAAGCAGCAGAATTTCTCTCTTCTGATTTTAGGGTGAAATATGAGCTGAAAATGTTTTGTGAGAGTTTCATCTATTTAATCTGAAATGTTAAAAATGCAAATTGACAGAATGACTCGCACCTGTGTTAACTTCTCCCAAGTGTGGGTCAGGTGTGTGTCCAGCACACTCAGGAGAACACGGTTCCTCTGTACCTCTATTCCCATCCAATGCCTTCAATGAAAAACACTTCTGGTTATGAGAAACTTGCTGACCGAAGTTCATGCATTAAGACCGGAAAGAGTTACAGAAGAGCATTTCTGTGTTTGTGAGAGTAGCTGGGATTTACTCTTTATTTGTTTCTATTTTTAGTCTGTATAAAGAATTCTAGAATAAACATCTGTGGGAGAGTTGATATTTAAACCAAGTCTCCTGAGATTTGAAAGATCAACTTCTGAGCAATTGCATTCCTTTGAGAAATCTCATGCAAATTCAATTCATGACTATCTGGAAGCTGGAGTTAAAAACATGAGTATTAGATGTGCAAACGGGACAGAGATGAGTGTGTGTCGCTGATATAACTGGACTGACATGTTTCATGCGGTAGAAGGACATGTTTCTGTGACACACAGTTGATCAAATATGGAAACCCGTTTCCGCCGCAGAATAAAAAACGAAAAAGATAACTGCAACGTTTTATTTCACAATTCTGACTTTCACGCGCATTCTGAGGTTATTACTCGCAATTCTGACTTTTTTTCAGGATTGTAATATAAAGTTGCGATTGCGAGAAAAAGTCATGATTGCGAAATATAAGCTTGCAATTAAAACAGGTAATTGCAACTTTTTTTCTCACAATTCTGACTTTATTTAACACAATTCTCACTTTATTTCTCGTAATTCAGACTTTATTTCTCGTAATTCTGACTTTGATTCTCGTAATTCTGACTTTATTTCTCGTAATTCTGACTTTATTTCTCGTTATTCTGACTTTATTTCACACAATTCTCACTTTATTTCACACAATTCTCACTTTATTTCTCGTAATTCTGACTTTATATATCGTAATTCTCACTTTATTTCTCGCAATTCTGACTTTATTTCACACAATTCCCACTTTATTTCTCATAATTCTGACTTTATATCACACAATTCTGACTTTATGTTCTGACTTTTTTCTCGCAATTCTGACTTTATTTCTCGTAATTCTTACTTTATTTCTTGTAATTCTGACTTTATTTCTCGTAATTCTGACTTTAGCGTAATTCTCACTTCATTTCTCGCAATTCTGACTTTATTTCACACAATTCTCACTTTATTTCTCGTAATTCTGACTTTATATCACACAATTCTGACTTTATTTCACACAATTCTCACTTTATTTCTCGTAATTCTGACTTTATTTCTCATAATTCTCACTTTATTTCTCGTAATTCAGACTTTATTTCTCGTAATTCTGACTTTGATTCTCGTAATTCTGACTTTATTTCTCGTAATTCTGACTTTATTTCTCGTTATTCTGACTTTATTTCACACAATTCTCACTTTATTTCACACAATTCTCACTTTATTTCTCGTAATTCTGACTTTATATATCGTAATTCTCACTTTATTTCTCGCAATTCTGACTTTATTTCACACAATTCCCACTTTATTTCTCATAATTCTGACTTTATATCACACAATTCTGACTTTATGTTCTGACTTTTTTCTCGCAATTCTGACTTTATTTCTCGTAATTCTTACTTTATTTCTCGTAATTCTGACTTTATTTCTCGTAATTCTGACTTTAGCGTAATTCTCACTTTATTTCTCGCAATTCTGACTTTATTTCACACAATTCTCACTTTATTTCTCGTAATTCTGACTTTATATCACACAATTCTGACTTTATTTCACACGATTCTCACTTTATTTCTCGTAATTCTGACTTTATTTCTCATAATTCTCACTTTATTTCTCGTAATTCAGACTTTATTTCTCGTAATTCTGACTTTGATTCTCGTAATTCTGACTTTATTTCTTGTAATTCTGACTTTATTTCTCGCAATCTGACTTTATTTCACACAATTCTCACTTTATTTTTCGCAATTCTGACTTTATATCACGCAATTCTGACTATGTTCTGACTTTTTTCTTGCAATTCTGACTTTATTTCTCGTAATTCTGACTATTTCTCGTAATTCTTACTTTATTTCTCGTAATTCAGAATTTTTTCTCATTATTCTGACTATTTCTCGTAATTCTGACTTTATTTCTCGTAATTCTGACTTTATATATCGTAATTCTCACTTTATTTCTCGCAATTCTGACTTTATTTCACACAATTCCCACTTTATTTCTCATAATTCTGACTTTATATCACACAATTCTGACTTTATGTTCTGACTTTTTTCTCGCAATTTTGACTTTATTTCTCATAATTCTTACTTTATTTCTCGTAATTCGGATTTTTTTTTCTCGTTATTCTGACTATTTCTCATAATTCTGACGTTATTTCTCGTAATTCAGATTTTTTTTCCCGTTATTCTGACTATTTCTCGTAATTCTGACTTTATTTTTTGTAATTCTGACTTTATTTCTCGTAATTCTGACTTTATTTCACACAATTCTCACTTTATTTCTCGTAATTCTGACTTTATTTCTCGTAATTCTGACTTTATTTCTCGTATTTCTCACTTTATTTCTCGCAATTCTGACTTTATTTCACACAATTCTCACTTTATTTCTCGTAATTCTGACTTTATTTCTCGTAATTCTGACTTTATTTCTCGTATTTCTCACTTTATTTCTCGCAATTCTGACTTTATTTCACACAATTCTCACTTTATTTCTCGCAATTCTAACTTTATATCACACAATTCTGACTTTATGTTCTGACTTTTTTCTCGCAATTCTGACTTTATTTCTCGTAATTCTGACTTTATTTCTTGTAATTCTGACTTTATTTCTCGTAATTCTCACTTTATTTCTCGTAATTCTCACTTTATTTCTCGTAATTCTGACTTTATTTCCCGCAATTCTGACTTTATTTTTTGCAATTCTGACTTTATTTCTCGAAATTCTGAATTTATTTCCCGCAATTCTGACTTTATTTCTCATAATTCTGACTTTATTTCTCGTAATTCTGACTTTATTTCTCGTAATTCTGACTTTATTTCTTGTAATTCTGACTTTATTTCTCGTAATTCTGACTTTATTTCCCGCAATTCTGACTTTATTTTTTGCAATTCTGACTTTATTTCTCGAAATTCTGAATTTATTTCCCGCAATTCTGACTTTATTTCTCATAATTCTGACTTTATTTCTCGTAATTCTGACTTTATTTCTCGTAATTTTCTCGTAATTCTCACTTTATTTCTCGTAATTCTGACTTTATTTCTCGTAATTTTCTCGTAATTCTCACTTTATTTCTCGTAATTCTGACTTTATTTCTCGTAATTCTGACTTTATTTCACACAATTCTCACTTTATTTCTCACAATTCTGACTTAATTTCTCGCAATTCTGACTTTATTCTCACAATTCTCACTTTATTTCTCGTAAGTCTCACTTTATTTCTCATAAGTCTCACTTTATTTCTCACAATTCTGACTTAATTCCACACAATTCTGACTTTATTTCTCGACAATTCTGACTTTATTTCTCGTAATTCTGACTTTATTTCTCGTAATTCTGACTTTATTTCTCACAGGAGAATGTGCAGACCGTGAGCTCTCCCACTGAGCCACCGTGCTGCTGAATTTGGAGATAAAACATTGCAATTATACTCCATGGTGGAAAGAAGTTTCCATAGTAAACCGCACAGAGAACAGAGACTCTCTAGAAGTGAGGAGACGAGATCAGATGCTGACGCGTCACCTGATGAACTCGACTGATGAGCTGCGTCCACACACTCTCTACATCACTTCCCTGCCGGCAGAGGTAGTCACGGCAACACTGAAATATGACAGCAGACATAAACCACATTACCATACGCAAACAGCCTAATGAAGCCTTTTTAACACTGAATGAATTATTACATAATAATTATCATGTGTTAATTATAACATAATAATCATCCATAATTACACTGTGAAATTATGTTCAGGACAATTCAGCCCAAAATCATGAAATCAGTATTAAAATCAGTAATTATTTAATTTAAATAACACATCATTTTCACACTATATATATATATATATAAAATTTCATTTACATATGTATTTCACTTGTTAATATTACTTACTTTAGTTAACATATAATAATAATAATAATTTATTATTTATAATGCACTTTTCTAGTACTCAAAGCTCTTAGTTTTTCAACGTGAACTAACAATGAACAATAATTCTTCTATGTTCATTTCAACATTTACTAATACATTTTTAAAATGGGATTTAATGTTGGATTTCTTAACATTAGTTAATTAGTTAAAAACAATGAACAACTGTATTTTTATTAACTAAAATTGGCAAAGATTATTAAACGTTGCAAAAAAATTAATATTGCACACTGTTAATTAATACAATTTGTATTAATTATGTTAACAAATGAAACCTTAATGTAAAGTGTATTGTAAATATTGTAAAGATTTTTTAATGATTTTAAATGAAATGATATTTCACAATATTACTGGTCTTACCGTTCAGCATAAGACACCTTAAAGCAATTTTTTTAAATGTATTATTTCTATTTTTTCTATACACTATATATATATATGTATATATATATATATATATATATATATATATATATATATATACACACACACTATATAAAGTTCCTGCACAATAGACTTGACTTTTCATTTCTATTTTTCTTTTCTATTTTGGATCCTAGGTTTTGGAGTAAAATATAACTCTATAAAATACGTTTTAAATGAATAAATAATGATCGTTCTCAAGCACCTTTTTGGCCGCTTCAATAGATGGTCTTTCGATTGGCGTTCTCTTGGCCATCTCCAGCAGGAGTCTCTTGAGTTTCCTCGGCATGGCCAACTTTTGATCGGGAGACAAATTAAACTTGGCTGAAGCCCAGAGGACGGCTGCCACCCCATACACACACGCCTAGAGAAAAACACACATCCGTTTGAACACACAGCACTGTGTGTCACTACTAGAAAGTGGTTGCCATAGTGACAAACCTTTTCCGTCACAATTCCATGTTCTTGAAATTCAGGAGCCAGGAAAAACGCATCACAGGAGACTGAGAAGGACAGCCGGAACAGAGTTATTAATAATAATAAACTTTATTTTAAAGCAGCTTCTCAAGACACTTTACACAAAAATACAAAGAGAAAAATAAATAATATTAAGAGTAAACAATACACAGATACACAAACAAAAGAACACACTGGAATACAAAATAATTAAACCTTTAGGAAAAAGATAAAAAAATGTTGTGCATCTTTAATATGAGAAATCGTCTCGGGTTACGTATGTAACCCTCGTTCCCTGAGTAGGGAACGAGACGCTGCATCGATACTCGATACTTTGGGGAATGCCTTCGGCATGAAGCGTCTGAAGTCAACTATGGAACTATTCCAATCTTGATTGGTGCAACGTCACCCGTGACGTCGCATGTGACGGTGATCCGGAAGCTACAAAAGGGTCACAGGAACCAGGAAATGTTAGCTTCTAATTGGTCAAAGCAAGTCGTTCTCAGGGGCGCGAAAAGTGTGGCCGAGGGATGCAGCGTCTCGTTCCCTACTCAGGGAACGAGGGTTACATACGTAACCCGAAACGGTCCCTTTCGTAAAGGGAACTCCCGCTGCATCGATACTCGATACTTTGGGGAACGAATACCCACGCCGCCACACTGAGAGTAAAAACGCCCTGGTATAAAGCATCTGGTACACTCACGGACGATAGAATGAGTAGAGGGCAGATCCAAACTAGCTTGTCATAAGATTTGGTGCAAGAAGGGGAGGTCTGGAGCCGGAGGCTCGACTGACCTCATGGCTGGGAGCCCCAGACAGTAGAAAATATTAGATGAGAGGTGAAGGCAGAAGCGCACCTTGTACTTCAAATATGAGTGGTTTTAGATAACCAACTGTACTCTTAATAAAGGGAATAGCTCCTAACCCTTGATGCATAACTAGATGGACTGACTCCTCTCAGCCTGAGTCCTAATGTAGGAACCTCAAAGGCTATGACCTTGACCATCCGACACATGCGATGGAGGATGGAATACCTGAAGAATCTTAACATTGCCTACAAGTACCTCAGTACAGGGCAAAAATAACGTTGAGTGGCTCCCACGCTAGCAAGTAAGAGGGGGCAGCACCACCACTCTTCCAGGGAGTAAGACGAGCAGGAAGCAGACTCAATAGATTCTCCTATATATACTTACATATCTCAAATATATATTCGTATACCTCACCCACAGGACATGATGGGTGCCAGGGATAACCCATCAGCCTGATGCCAATAGGCTGGATGAAAAGGATTCATCCTCCAATCTACAGGAACATGGAGTTTCAGTGGGAACGTCCTTTCGAGAACACCCTTAGAGACTTGCAGAGGGCACTGAGGCCGCCACAGAGGCTCTAAGCATGAACAGGAGATCCCGTTAGAGAGCGGGATGGAACACCAGTACTGAAGCCAGTGGGCAGTAATAAACTGGGTTCAATGCCCTCCCTAACTTAATTGTTTAGTTCCTAGTAGAGTGGGGTTCTAGTATGGATGTCCTGACCACCTCGGTGGAAAGGGCAACCTAATTATGGGTGGGACCCCCTCAGGGGCCAGACCCATAGTCTCCATAACTCTGGTCGGGGATGAAATAATATACCATCAGCCTGAGACAGAAGATCTCTCCTAATAGGAATTTTCCATGGAGGACTCTCCAAGAGACTAATAAGGTCCAAAAACCAAATTCGGGCCGGCCAGTACGGAGCTACAAGGAGTAGTCTCACTCCGTACCTCCTGACCCTTTCTAGAACCCCAGGGAGCAGAGCGATCGGGGGAAAAGCGTACAGATGTGACCTCAGCCACATCTGTACCGTGGCATCCAAGCCCAAAGGAGCTGGATGTGAGAGAGAGTACCAGAGCGGGCAATGAGAGTTCTCATGAGAAGCGAACAGGTCAACCTCCGCCCGGCCAAACTCTCTCCATATAAGCTCAACCACTTCAGGGTGGAGCCGCCATTCCCCAGGCCTCGGCCCCTGCCTCGACAGGATGTCTGCTTCCATATTTTCAACCCCAGGAATATAAATAGATCTGACAGAGAGAAATTTGTCCTGGGACCAAAGAAGAATTTGATGCGCCAGTCTACAAAGAGGGCGAGATTTCAAACCTCTTTGGCGGTTGATATAAGAGACCACCGACATATTGTCTGTCCTAACAAGAACATGATGGCCTCTGAGGTCTACAAGGAAGTGCCTCAGGGCAAAAAAAATACAGCCAACATCTCCAAGCGATTAATATACAATGTGAGATGATGGTCCTTCCAAGTACCTCGGGTGTAACGGCCCTCCATAACCGCACCCCAGCCCGTGAGGGACGCATCCGTGGTCAGAGTTTTTCTCTCACATGGTGCTCCCAAAACCGGGCCCTGAGACAGGAACCATGGTTTCTTCCATACGACAAGAGAACGAAGGCATCTGCGCCTAACTCTGATCGTACGAAAAGGGTTTCCCAGAGGAGAAAATCCCTTGTTCCTGAGCCACCACTGCAAGGCCCTCATATGGAGCAGACCAAAGGGTACTACCGTGGAAGCTGCAGCCATAAGACCCAAAACTCTTTGAAAGTGTTTGACAGTGATAGCCTGGCCTAACCTAATACTCTTCATTGTGTTTAAGATAGTATTTATACAAGCAGGAGACAATTGTGCCCGCATTGTGACTAAGTCCCACTCTACTCCCAGGGACGTGGTCCTCTGAAGAGGAGTTAAGGAACTTTTCTTCACATTGAGTCTCAACCCCACGCACCTCAGATGGCGCCAAACAACATCTCGATGTTGAATTGCTAGTTCTTTTTGACTGAGCCAAAATGAGCCAGTCATCTATAAGATACGGACCCCCTGAAGTCTCAATGGAGCAAGGGCCGTGTCCATACATTTAGTGAAGGTGCGAGGGGATAAGGCTAGGCTGACTGGAAGAGTCCAGAACTGATGCGCTTTTCCCCCCAAAAGCAGATCTCGGAAACTTCCTGTGATGGGGTTAGAAGGGAAAGAGGAGTTAAGGAGCTTGTGGATCTATCAAGACAGACCAGTCCTCGGAGCTGGTCTGACTGACAGTCGGTAACTTGAATCTGAACCCCCTCGGAGGTTGATCCAGTACCCTGAGATCCAAAATAAGGCCTAACTCCTCCCCCCTCATAGGAACTATGAAGTGCCAGCTGTAGAACCCGGGCTCCTGTAAACCAAGGAAGAGCCCACTTTGAGGTTTCCTGTGTTAAGAGGGACTAGACTTCCTGTTCCAAAAACCGACCCTGCTCGGGGCTGGCCGACATGTGAACCACCCTTAGTAGATAATATTTGTATATTAGCTCCACTGTAAGCAGGACCCCCTAGGCTATATTTTGAAGACCCCTCGGGGTGTCTAAATATGCCATTATGGGGACCAGTCCCTCGAGACTGGCCTCGGCTATAAATTTCCAAATGGCTTCGGTGACCTGAAGCAGCTAACTGGCAGGAACTAACCGAAATATGCTCTCTACAGACCTCCTGAGAGGCGGCGAACTCGACAGTGCCGCAACGTCTTCGGGCAGATACTGCGATTTGTGTTCGCTGGAAGCCGATATGTCCCGAAGCGCCATCGGCGGCGGGAAGCGAACATCGATTTCCTAAGGGCTGCATAAGGGGGCGAGACTCCTGTACTCGCTCTCCTGGGGGAACGCCCATAAGGGTCTGCGTGTTACGACAAGACCTCTTAGTTGAAGCCGTCTTAGCCCGAGAGACAGTCCTCAGACCTGTCTTCGGTATGGAGAGCTTCGTGCGAGAATGTTTCCTCTGGCCCCAAGCCTTATACGGGGGGGCACAAGAGGGAACCCTCTCAAAATATGAGGAGCTGGCGGCTGTCCCATGAGGCTACCCCCTGGCAGCAACCCCATGAGACCTGGACTGACAACTGGGGATAGCTGATTGTCGCTCTGTCTCCTGAAGCCTCTCGACAACGGTTCTTGCCGCGTCGCCAAAGAGGCCAGAAGGTGAAAGGGGGGCATCGAGAAGGAAAGCCCTGTCTTTCTCCTCGATCCCCAAGCCATTAAGCCATAAATGTCTCTCTGAGACAACTAGTGCTGCCATAGAACGGCCAATAGCACGGGCCGTCTCTTTAATAATACGGAGAGATAAGTCAGCTACTCTACGAAATTCAGTAATATAGAGTGAGACCTCCCAGTTATAGTCCACCTGCTTGAGGAGGTCAGCCGGGTATGCCTGTAATAACCCCATCGTGTGTGGGCATGCACCAGCTCGACCACCGCCATATATGCTTTCCCTAACAAATTCGATGTACGAGATTTGGAGGGAAGTGTCTGAGCTATCTGGGGTGACGCAATGTCGGGGAGAAAATATTTCGCAAAATATTCCTCAACCCGAGCCATCACCTAATAACCATTTTCATTAGATTCCCTAATGGATGAGTAAATATATACATGGGGGAAAATAATTGAGATGAAAATGGATTTTTCCACGATCTTGATACCTCAGTATGGAGATCAGTGAAAAAGGGAAGGCTCTGACACGGAGATTGTGACTGGGTCTGCAGGAAGCGCTCATTCATTTTATTTTTCCTAGTCGCTTCCTGCTTATTATATGGCCATTTAACATTTAATTTAACCACTGCCCTGATTACAACCTCCAGCAACTCCTCACTAACGGGAATATGGGGTGGCGAATCCCCATATCCACGTGATTCAGTGTTAATAGATAATATCTAACTCCTCGGAGCCAGATAAATCAAACGCTGTGTCTTTAACACGGTCGGAAGAAGCCACAGCGCGGGCTTCCGAACCGTGCGCGAGACCAGTGGAGCTGGTTAATAAACACTGAGAAAGGGTCGCAACCGTCTCAGTATCATATGCCAGCCCCACGTGCGAATCACATGCATACAAGCGGCGCGCTGCCTCAACAGACGCGGGACCTGATGCACTGGAAACGCGAGCCTGATCTAATTGATCGAACAGGCTCAAACGGGAGCGGAGCTTTTTCATTGAAAACAGTTTGCACAGACAGCGCCCTCGAGCACCGCCCGTGCATGCTCCACTCCCAGACAAACTACACAAAGCGTGTGTGTGTCATCCTCGCTTAAATAACGTGGGCAAGGGGACGCACACTGCCTGAATAGCTTCTCTTTTTTCGCCATAAATAATACTCTTTTCACGGGACAAACAACACCAAATAGAACAGACAAGATGACATAGAGCGCTTGCTGAAGACCAGAAGCTAACATTTCCTGGTTCCTGTGACCCTTTTGTAGCTTCCGGATCACCGTCACATGCGACGTCACGGGTGACGTTGCACCAATCAAGATTGGAATAGTTCCATAGTTGACTTCAGACGCTTCATGCCGAAGGCATTCCCCAAAGTATCGAGTATCGATGCAGCGGGAGTTCCCTTTACGAAAGGGAACTAGAGTTTAGGAGCATAGGAGGAGAAAGCCCTGCGTTAATGAGTTAATGAACTGAAGTTAATGAACGATTGCATTAGTTGTGAGAGCTCGTACCTGAGTTTTTGGGTCTGAGGAACAGCATCTCTCCTTCACAGCCCACAAACACTGAGTCCAGACACACATAGTCTGAAGGCACACAGAGAACACGTGGGAAATTACTTTCCTTGCTTAAACATTCAAGATTTTAGGTTCAAATCTTAGGAATGTCAAGTCAGCCAAAGCCCTTTAAGCTAAAATATTTAGTTTAAGAGATTTTATTTGAATATTTCAATCATTTAACAACTAAAAATGTGCATGTTCAAACAGTTAATGCTCACATGATGTGTGTGTGTGCGTGCGTGCGAGTGCATTTTAATAAAAAAATTAGCTGCATGTCATTTGACCATTTATAAATATATATTTATTATAATTTTCATTATGTATTATTGCCTGATGTCAGTTAATGGTGACATGACATGCGTTCTATTTTTATTATTTATTATTTTTAAGTGTTTTATTTTAATTGTTTGAAAAAATAATAAATAATAAATGATAGTAAATAATAATACAAAAATCTTGCTTCAACATTCAAGATTTTATTTAAAAATGTATAGGAATGTCAATAATGTCAATTTTATTTATATATTAATTAATCCCATTGTATTATTATTTTTATAGACTTTGTATCTCACAATTCTGACTTTATTTCTCATAAAAATTCAGAGAGAAAAAAAATCTACATTGTGAGATATAAACCCGCAACTATCTTTAGTATTTGATTTTTTTACTCTTTACGTAGCAGAAACAAGCTTATAGGAAAGAGTATATTTGTGTATGCTGTAACTGTTCACCACTTCTCTATATGTTTTTATTATCAAGTTTTAACTTATTCCTTCAGTGTGACAAATGAAATTTTAAAACTACAAATATTCCATCAGGTCTCTGAAGTAAAAACAGCTCAAACACTTCATGCATAATAATCATATGAGTATTTGAAAATGTGTATTAAACATGCATATGTGCATTAGCAAAGCACTGCATTAAAATATAGGTTAATTATGGACATGATACATAAACAAAGACAAAGTAAAGAGTCTTTGATGCTGACTGACCCGGGAGGTCGATGTACGTCTGCAGCGTGGAGAGACACGTGTGGCATAAAGCCCAGAGCTCGTTCACTGAGAGCGGAGCGGAGCGAGAGAGAAGATCCCGCAGGCACATCCACTGGGAACAAACAAACAACAATATCGCTCATTCATTTTACATCAACACACTTCTTTTTATCACACTTTCAAAGTGCTAAAACTGTATCACTGTTCTTCCCCAGCTGATTTCTGTGAATACTAACATCGCAGTGTTGTGAGAACGTGAACGACGAGCGGGACAGTCAACAGACCAGCACTGCACTGAGAGTCTGAGCCGTGCCAATGGAAATATATATTCAAGTGCACGAAGATGCAAAAAAGAAGCAATTCGTTACTTGAACGCTGTGTGGAAAGTTGTGTGTGCTCAGACATCAGAAGCGAGCGCAGAAAGCGTGACTCGGACAGCGCGCAAATACTGAATTGAGCATAAAAAAAATGTGTCAAAAATACCTGAAAACTACTGCTACTCGTCTTTAATGATGTTTTCAATTTATATTAGGTAGGTTAAAAGTTTTAGCTGTGGCATCGAAATTGGAATAGAGGATTGTGAATTTTCACTGGTATCTAAAATGCTGGTGTCATAACTGGTTTCATGGCCGGTAAAACGTGCTTATGGCTAGTACATTTTCAGAAGTCACCAGCCATTGGCAGCTGCAGACAAAAGTTGGTTTCAGGCCCTGGTTAAAACACTTAAATGTTTCTTTTGGATGTTTTCTTTCCACTAGTCTGAGAGAAGATATGATATGGAACAGAATAGACTCAAATCTCAATATTGAGCAGTGCATGAAATAAACTGTAGTGTCTTGGTTTTAAGGATTAGTTCACTTCAGAATTAAAATTTCCTGATAATTAACTCTCCCACACGTCATCCGAGATGTTCATGTCTTTCTTTCTTCAGTCGAAAAGAAATGAAGGTTTTTGAGGAAAACATTCCAGGATTTTCTCCATATAGTGACTTGAAGTGGTTGAAGGTCCAGATGTGAGTTTCAGTGCAGCTTCAAAGTCTCGACACGATCCAGCCGAGGAATAAGAGTCTCATCTAGACAGACCAGTCTTATCTTGGACCTTCAACCCGTTGGACCCCATTGAAGTCACTATATGGAGAAAAATCCTGCAATGTTTTCCTCAAAAACCTTCATTTCTTTTCGACTGAGGAAAGAAAGACATGAACATCTCGGATGACTTGGGGAAGAGTAAATGATCAGGGAGCAATAAAATCGGTGGTTCACTGGTCATATCCAGTGGTTAAAGTGGGATTTGGCAGGTGGGGGAACCCTCAAATTTTGTGTAGGTGCAACAGGGGGAAACGACTCACCGTGGGACTACATATTGAGTATCGTGGTATAGCAATAATTTTTGGGACAAGAGTGTCACTGTGGCACCAAGTATCACACCACAATATGGAACACAACTTTGTTTTTCACAATGTAAATTTAAACATAAAAATGGGAAGTCCAAAACGGACTCAAATGTGAGGTAGTTAGGGGGGTTCGGGGGCATGCTCCCCCTAGAAAATGTGGATTTCTCTGACCTACATATGTGCACTTTAGGGCTTTTGAAGGCCAAAAAAATTGATAAGAAATTTATCAATTTAAAACTTTGTCATTAGATTATTTGTCAATACCTGCTCTCTCCTCATCTTCATCTTTCTTTTTCTCTCAGTCTCCTTATCGTGCCCTATTTATTCCCCTCCTAAAGCTGAACTTTGACTGATAATCTTTTCATCTTCGTCTGTGTCAGTGAAGAAAGTAAACATCTCAACTGATATTTATATGTTTTATGAATCATTTTCTGAGACAAGTTCATTTACTCAAGGCTACCAGGAAAGCTGTAGTCTATAAGTCAGTATTGCCGATAGGAACCTTCTACAAGCTTTGGAATTTGAAAACGTCTGTTTTTAAATGTTAAAAGTAATTTTAAATAATACAAATGATAGTCTACATTTAACGCATTTGGTGGAATTGGCAGACGTTCCCTTAGGCATCATGCGCTGTGGAAACGCGTCAAATCATTCTCAGGTATAAATATAATATAATAATAAATAATAAAATATATTACAAGGGAAAACAAATGTCCGGGGAATATCGAACCTCAACCACCGCGAGTGCATTTCACGCATTAGTAATCGCTGGCGTTCAGCGGGAGGGGAGGCGTGAACCGGTGTAGATGCACTAAAATCAGACAGGAGAATCGGGACTGAGAACGTAACGTCGGGAAGCGTGTTTGTGAATGCGGGGCCAGGGGGTGATATTCAGTTTTGATTTGATGAATGATGATTATTATTGAATTTGATGAGAATGATTTGATTTGATTTGAATCTATTTATTTATTAATTTATCTGAGGTGCCGGAACGCATATGACTCATATCTCGGCCGTTCTGTATCAACAAACAAACCTCATTCTGATATCCCTCATTCGGGGACAGGATAGTTTGGCTGTCGTGGTTTGAGCAGCACAGATCTCCGTCTTCCAGGATTTCAGCGTCTACAAAGTCGCTTTGATCCGTCTCACGAGCGTCCGGTTCGACCGTCGCATCCACAGACGGGTCACATGATTCCTCTCCTCGCCGCTTGGACCTTCTCTCAGCCCGAGTGTGTTTAGCCCGCAGTCTCCCGCTCCAGCTCTCGTCCTCGCTGATCTCGGACAGGTCGGACACCAGCATGCTGATGGGAGTGTGTGAGGGAGGACTGAACACCCGAGGGTTGTTGGAGTCCGGGACGGAGCAGGACCGGTTCAGGGCTCTCCTCTCCTGACTCCTCCTGTGCACCGGAGAACTGTTCTGAGACCTGCTGTCCGGAGAGGGCTCGTCTTCCCTGATGAAGAGCCAAGTCAATATGCATTCAATTTGTGTTATTACTATTCTAAGTTTATTTCTGTTTTATGTACATTGCTGTATTATTTAAAGGTGCATTGTGTAATATTTAGGAGGATCTGCTAACAGAAATGCAATATCTATGTTATCTACACACACCGCGGGTCCGCTTACATCGACATGTTTCTACGGTGGCCCTAAACAGAAAAACGCATTTCGTCACTATGTTGTTCTTCATGCAAAGAAGCTTCAGCTAAAGTCAGCGAATAAAACACTGACACAATGATGAACAAGTCACAATAATATTCACAATAACATATCGTTTTACTGAATAATTAAGTAAACCTAATTTCTTAATTTATCTTTGTAAAGAAACCTCATTGCTTAACTGGCTACTCTCAGATGACGACATCACTTCCTGTCGGCCACCGTAACTTCTGTTGGGTGCAGTTCGCAACCTCACCACTAGATGCTGCTAAACTTACACACTGCACCTTTAAGAATTTACTTGAAGTTATCCTGTACAGAGTTTACTTAAAGCTTTCCTTATATAGAAATTACTTGAAGTTTTCCTGTACTGCATTTACTCAAAGTTGTATATTTGTATATTTTGTTTATTTATAGTTTGTTTATACTGTACTTGAAGATAGCTATAAAGCCACTCCTCCTTATATGTGACCCCGGACCACAAAACCAGTCATAAGGGTCAAGCTGAATAAATAAGCTTTCCATTGATGTATGGTTTGTTAGGATAGGACAATATTTGGCCGAGATACAACTATTGTAAATCTGGAATCTGAGGGTGCAAAAAAATCGAAACATTGAGAAAATCTCCTTTAAAGTTATACATTTATATTCACGATTGTGCTGCATTCACTCATAAAAATAAATGTTTTATATATTTACGGTAGGAAATTTACAAAATATCTTCATGGAACATGATCTTTACTTAATATCCTAATGATTTTTGGCATAAAAGAAAAATCGATAATTTTGACCCATACAATGTATTGTTGGCTATTGCCACAGATATACCCGTGCGACTCGAGACTGGTGACGTGATCCAGGGTCACATTTGTTCATACAAGTATATGTTGTTTTTAGCTAAAGTGGTTCAAGAGAGGGAGGAGGAGGAGGAACAGTTATCTTACGTCTGGCTGTCAAAAATGAGAAAATTGTCTAAATTGGAATCTGAGGAAGATTTTAAATGGATTTAAGATGTAAGATTTCAAAGGAATTAAAGCCATACTTGAGCGCTGTTTGGAAGTATTGGCTGAACAAATTTCAAGGATTTTTCATGTTTTTGTGTTTGTGAAAATAAATGTGCAACACTTTAACAGACTGGCGTTTTATTTCTTGACGTGTAAGACACTTCATCTCCTAATAGAAGCAAGAAAAAGTTGTACTTCCTCTTTGCACTGTAAAAAATGCTTTACTTACTTAGTATGTTTGTCTTGTTTCCAGTCCAAATATCAAAAAATTCTTAAATCAAGATGCATTTACTAGATGAGTAAAATGACATAAGATATTATATCTTGTTTTCTGGGGAGATAAATAAAAATTAAGTGCATTTTTCTTAAAAAAGCTAAATTATCTGCCATGGGTTGAGAAAAATAATATTGTTTCTGTTTGAATTAAGATTATTTTTCTCACTCCATTAGCAGATAATTTGCTTGTTTTAAGCAAAAACTCACTTAATTTTGATTAATTCCCCCAATAAACAAGACATAATATGGCATTTTCCAACTTTAGTAAATGCATCTTCATTTAAGAATTTTTAGATATTTGCACTGGAAACAAGACAGAAACACTAAGTAAGAAAAGCGTTTCTGCTGTGTTTCTGTACCTGAGTCCAGCCGGCGCTCCAGACCAGCGAGAGCCGTTACACACCAAACCCCTGCGCCTCAACAGAAGCTCTTCTCCGTCACACGAGTCGCCGGAGGAGTTTCTGATCATGGGACGAGCGCTGGAGGGATTCTCCGTGGTGTTTGATCTTAAAGCTTTATAATCCAGAAAATGGAAACCGGAACTATCTGTGAAGAAATAGAAAGATCTGGCTATTAAAGATACTAGAGCTGCGATTCACAAACCGTTTGTGTCAGCCAAACCACTTTAAGCTAAAATATTTATAATTTATAAAATATTTGTAAGTCCACCTGAGATTTAATTTGAATATTTCAATAATTTAACAACGAACAATTAACATGTTTACACGGTTAAACACATATATAAATTAATAAAAAAAAATGAAATGCAGCTAAACAAATATAAATAAACATATTTTTTATAATTTAATAATTTATTTAGATATTTAATTTTTTGCTAAATGCAGGGAGACAAATAAAATATTTTTAGTATTTTTTAAATTATTATTATTTATTTTTTTGTTATTCTCTGATGTCAATTAATGATCACATGACATGCAAGTAAAAAATAAAATAAATATATATTTTTAAATGTATTCTTTTTATTATTCATTATTTTTAAGTGTTTTATTTTACTTGTTTAAATCAGTTGAATTTTAAAATTATTTATTTATTTTTGGATTATCAACCCATAATCTCTTTTGAAGGTATTTTTTGATGATAACATTTTTTGTTTATTTATTCTTTCTTTGCTTCTTGAAATTGTATTAAGCTTTGTTTTTTTGAGGTTTGTTTTGTATCTTGTATGTTCCTTCAAGCAATCAAATACAGTATATACTGTATATATATAAATATATATATATGAGACAACAGTGGGATCAAACCTGGGAAAGTAGCGACGGACTCTATGGACAGAAGTCTTCGTCCAACCGAGGATAGTTTCCGGCAGACGGTTGTGGACGAGACGTCAGCGAGGAAAGCCTCGGCCTGAGAGAGAAGATCCTGCAAAATAAGAGCTGATGTTATTCACACACATCATTAACCCGTGTGCGCTCCTTATTTGTGAACACACTCATGTTCCTTACAGTTAAAGTGACCGGACATTTGTTTTTTTTACTTCAGTAAAATCAATGTAATATATTTTTGTTCAATAATATTTTATCTTTCTTATTTTGCGAATTAAGAAAGAATTTAATGGTACTAATTAGTATTTATGCAATTATTATCCATTTTTCCCCATTTTCCCCAGAAAGTCGTGGAAGCTCTGAAATCTTGCTAGTTAATAATTTTTTCACGTGCATATCATGTGAACTTGAGTAAATTATTAATTAAATTATTTAAATATTAACTTAAAATCTCAGAGGTTCAGCTGACAAAAAAGCTTTAGATAATCCAGAACAAATTTAAAGGGTATTGTATTATTCCTGGAAGGTTAGTGTGATTTCCATTAATCGTGTATATCTAGCTATATCACAGCTATATCTGTGTTGTCTGCATTCTGTCAGCCGTCAGTAAAGCTGGATCTGGGGATTGTTCACATCGGTCAGATGAAGGGAGAGATCTTTGTTTCAGGACTGAACTGAGTGTGTGGCTCGTGTGTGTGTCAGAGAAACACTAGCGCTGAATATCCACTAGACTGCGCTCAAGGACACCCTGGATTAGCAAAGGTCAACAGACATGAACATCAAGATTTGTTCACACCAAACACAGTGCTGGTTTGTCCATGTTTATGTCACAATCAAACTGTTATGTTGTTAATATAACAATAATATGTTATTTTAAAAAAAGCTGAATTATTTTTGTTGTAAATGACAAAATTATTACAATTATGTTATTCACATCCAAAAAATTTAATTATATTTGAATATGCAGCCTTTTCAGCCAATATCCATTAAATGGATATGCTTTTAATGTAAAAAATATAATAGTATTTTTTTTTTGGTTGAAATTAAAATTATTATTTCAAAAACATATTAAAATAAAAATAAAAATATATTATAAAATTATATTTATTTAAATTATATTTTTATTTAAATTATAATTTAAAATTATATTATGAACATGCAAATATAATTATTAAAATGATGTCTCTGATGATGAACCTGGAGTGTGGGTCGATCCTCAGGTTTCTCTCGCTGCATCCGCTTCAGCAAACACTTGCTCTCTTCACTCAGATCCTGATCCTGATCCTGATCCTGATCCTGATCCTGATCCTGATCCGGATCCTGATCCGGATCCGTGACGGGATCCAGCGCGGCCCAGAGGGTGGAGCCTAATGAGAACATGTGACCCTGGAGAACAGAGACCTGCTAATTAAATCATACTTCTTAAACATATCTAAGGGATTATCTAATATACAGACTATAAACCCAAAACCTGATCTACTATCACTAGATGAAATCTGCAATATGAAGTTGTAATGGATCATTGCATGCATTGAGTCTTTTTGTTTACAAAACAAAAGGCACATTTATTTAGTTTTTATTTTGTTTATTAGTTTATTAAATAAAACACAAATAAAATAAATAAAAAGTCACAGGACAGAATGCGTCCTAAAATGTGAGTATAATGTTAAAATTGCAAAATTATTAAAATGTTACGAGCATGCACAAAAAAAGAAGTGTATAATTAAAATGAAAAAAATATTTAAATTCTAATATGAACCTGCAAAAAATATTATGAAAATTATGTTATGAAAATGCAACAAAAAAAAGAAAAAAATGAAGTGTTTATGAATTACAAAAATAAAGTCTAAAATTAAAATGACAAAATTATTAAAATTATGCTATGAACCTGCAAAAATATTATTAACATTGTTATGAACATGCAAAAAAAATATTATGAAAATGCAAAAAAAAAAAAATATATAGTAATAAATTACTGGCCTCCATCTGAAAAATATATGAAGTAAAATCAATATTCCAAAATGAGATTAAAATGATGTTATGAAAATGCAAAAAAAAAAAAAAAAAAAAAGACTGGTCTCCATCTGAAAACAATTAAGTGTATATGAAGCATAAAAATGATGTATAGAAGGACAAAATTATTAAAATGTGATGAACATGCAAAAAAAAAGAAGTGTAAATGAACTATAAAAAAAGAAGTAGCCTATACAATTAAAATTACAAAATTATTAAAATTATAATATGAACCTGCAAAAAATTATGTTATGAAAATGAAAAAATAAATACTGGCTTCCATCTGAAAGAAAATGAAGTGTATTTGAAGTATAAAAATGTAGTATAAAATTATTATTACAAAATTAATAAAAATATGTTATGAACCAGCAAAAATATTGATAAAAATGTTATGAACATACAAAACAATATTATGAAAATTGTGTTATGAAAATGCTAAAATAATCCGTCTGAAAAGTGTATGAAGAATAAAATCAATATTACAAATGTATTAAAATTATGTTATGAAAAATGCAAAAAGAAAAAAGACTTATGTCCATCTGGAAAAAATAAGTGTATATGAAGGACAAAGATGAAGTATAAAATGAAAAAATTAGAGTTATGTTATGAACGTAAAAAAATATTATTAAAATTAGTTTCTTTGAGACTATATTTTTTTCAGGTTTGGTCCGCATCTGAATCCATCAAACCTGACGACTCAATGCTCAGCTCCAATAATGAAACAATTCAATGAAAAGAAGATCAGAAACGCTGCAAACAACAGAATCTCATGCAGGACAGACTCGTCCAGAATCTGATGATAAGAAGAATCTTAATATCATAATTAAATAAACACCTGATGCCAACATACATCTGATCATCATCAATATTTCAGAATACATTCATATTTTGTAGAGAAACAGAATTAAGGAGTGTTTAAAATAAAAGGCTGTTCATTCCCACTGAAAGAGCATTACATAAGGTGTGTTCATTTCAGAAATGCAAACCGCCTACAGCAATTCTGGCTTGTGGTTTTTATTCTTTACTGTATATATATATATATATATATATATATATATATATATATATATATATATATATATATATATATATATATATATATATATATATATATATATATATATATATATATATATACAGATAAGGTAGAAGCTAGGAGGTTATTTAGTTTTTATTCTATTTATTAGTTTATGAAATAAAACAAAGGCTATTTTTCATCTGTAGGCCCAGGACAGAATGCAATGGTCATCCTAAAAATGAAGTATAAGATTAAAATGATTCAAATTATGTTAATGGCAATGATAAAAAACATTATAAAAATGATGTTATGAACATGCCAAAAAAAAGGACTGGTCTCTGTCTGAAAAAAGAATGAAGTGTATATGCAGAAAAAAAGAAGAAGAAAATTAAAATGACAAAATTATTACAATTATGTAATGACCCTGCAAAAAAAAAAAAAATACATTATTAAAAATATGTTCTGAACATGCCAAAAAAAGAATGATCTCTATCTGAGAAAAAAAAAGTGTATATGAAGTATAAAAATGAAGAATAAAATTAAAATTACAAAATTATTAAAATTATGTTATGACCATGCAAAAAAAAAATATATATTATTAAAATTATGTTACAAAAAAAGAAGGCTGGCCTCCATCTGACAAAGATTAAGCGTATATAAAGCATAAAAAAGAAGTATAAAATTAAAATGGCAAAATGATTAAAATAATGTCAAAATATTTTTTTCAGTTTTTATAATTACAATTTATTTTATTACTCTGTATTACACTGGCATTACTCTGGTATATGTCCAAAAAGCTTGACAGCATGTTTTTGGTAATTTTGGGGAAATATGAAACGTGTGTATCAGATGAAGTGAAAGTGCTCCAGAAGAAGAGACGCACTGAACCTCACGATCGCAGCATCACAATCCTCTCTCAGCATGTCATAAGCACACACATGACTGCTTGTATTGTTGTCTATTGTATTGAGTTTTGGGAGGTTTCTCCGCTGTCTAAATGAGCCCTGTTCTGTCCATTTAGCAAACATTGTTTCTGACCTTGTAAAATAATAGAGTTTAAGCTCACCTCAAACGTGTTTCCAGTCTTATCCAACTCTGGAGGAACAAAACAGCCATCAGGATCATCTGAGAAAAGGCACATAACACGAGAGAAATCAAACTGCATTTTTACAATTCCAATGCAAGTGGTGCTTGTCATTGCAAAAGCCACGTATAAAAAAAACTGGGAGCTAGCAACACCAATGTCAAGGGTTCGATCCCTAGAAAACACAAGCTTGAATATTAACAATTGAATTCACCAGGTAAAGAATGGTACACCTGATCACTAAAATGTAATCATGTAAAGAGCCCCTATTATGCTATTTTAAAGGTTCCTAATGTTGTTTAGTTTCTCCTACAACAGGTTCACACGCATCCACTGTCAAAAACACTGTAATGTCCTCATGATCTCCACTGCACATCAGCTCTTTCCTCTCAGAGTCTGAAACGCTTCGTTTGAAGATTCAGTCTCTCTAAGCTCCGCCTCTCTGAGAGCTGCTCTGCTCTGATTGGTCAGAAACCAAACACTCATTATCATATCTGAATCTCAGCTCTTGATCACAATGATACGAACAGTAACGATGGCGTGGGTTTTACCGTATCAATCTCATCAAAGTGGATTTGCTTTGTCAGCAGAAAACAGCGTCTTCTCGACATGAACAACACGAACCAAACTCTTCCAGTCTCAGTGTTTGAGGGCGGGGCAAAGCAGGCGTTGTGCACAGGCAGCCAATGGGTTGGCATTATGCAAATTAGTAACAAACCTACGTAGGTTCGTGTAAGAAGTGAGACTGGAAGACTGTAAAAAGTGTTCAGTTCACTTACTTAAAAAAAATTGAGTAAACTCATTGCCTTAAAATTATTAAGTAAATAAACTTAATGCTTAATTGAAAAAAGTTAGTTTTGTGAACTTGACAATTCCACATTACTTAATTTTTTTTAAAAGCATAAGGTTTATTTACTTAATAATTTTAAGGCAACGGGTTTCCTAAAAAAAAAATTAAGTTAAGTCACCTTTTACAGTGAATTAGATGACTCGTTACTGAAGTTTAGAATCGCTTCTTTCTTTTAGGACACAATAACTCAATTTATCTGCACATTGAAACTTTGCAGACCTTTTACGTTCAGAAACGCTGCATGACGATGCACACACGTTTAACATTTAGCATTAGGTGTTTGATCTGATTTTAGGAGCGCTAGTAATTGTTATAGTTCACTTAACCAGTAAAACCATCTCAAAAAGAGAAGTCATGTTAACTATGTGTGGAAATGCGCAGAACTATAACAGAATCCCACAGTATGAAAGCTCCGGCTGTGATGTGTAATTATATTCTCTCTCGGTGAATAAGTGTGCAAGTCCTCAGAGGAGCTTTTCTAACTCTCGCTGTCTAACTAGGGCACATTGAGAAGAGACGCTCTCCTCCAGACGCTTGGATCTGTTAAATAGGTCAGGCGTTCTCCTCCTCAGTATCTCAGATCCTCCAGAAAATACTCGGGCGGAGGAACTCACCGGTATATTTAGAAAGTATACGCTGTGGCCTTTGAGAATGACATTCAGTGTATGAAATGGCTGCTAACGGGACTAGAGGACAAAACCATTGCCAGTTTGTATGTAGTTCTCATTTGGACCACAGTAGTCAACATTTGAAGTGGATCAAAACCTTTCAAAAAAGTTATACGTGGATTTTGAACAATACCCGTTCTTATAGGACAACTTTGATTAACTTTTTTGATCCACTTCAAATGTTGACTACTGTATTTTACAAGTTGTGACACAAACATCCTAATCTGATAACAAAATAAGAAGAATCATATGTGATTTGTCACACAGGGAATTGACTGTTTTTACAGTAAATTATATGGTAATTCATAGTTTTTACTTGCAAAAAACATAAATTTAACTGTATTTTTAAAGTAAAATTACAGTTAATTTTTTTCACTAAGGTCCCAATAATTTGTTAAGGCATTAATTAACGTTAACTAGTTGTACATTTGTTAGCAGGGAAAGTCCTTTTACTGTTTTTCACAGTAAATTACATGATAATTCATAGTTTTTACTTGCAAAAACTAAAAATTTAACAGTATTTTACAGTAAAATTACATTTAACTTTTTACACTAAGGTCCCAATAATTAGTTAAGGCATTAATTAACGTTAACTAGCAGTACATTTGTTTGCAGAGAAAGTCATTTTACTGTTTTTCAAAGTAAATTATATGGTAATTCATAGTTATTACCTATCAAAACCATACATTTGAGAGTATTTTTACAGTAAAATTACAGGTATCACTTTACAATAAGCTCCCATCAGTTGATGCGTTAATTAACAATGAGTTACGTTTGTTACATTTAGTTAAGCAAAGATTTAGTTAGTTAAAAAATACAACCGTTCATTGTTGGTTCATGTTAGCTCAGGTGTATTAATAAGAATGTATTAGCAAATTACCATGAACTATAATAATTAATGCTGTGGAAGAATTGTTATTGTCAGTTCATGTTAAATAATGTATTTAAATATTGTTAACAAATGGAACCATATTGTAAAGTCTTACCAAATTACATATAATGCAATGCTAAACCATTTACAATTATTTACAAGCATTTTTACTGTAGCATTTTGAGTATTTATTTTTTTTACTCTGTACCAGTTTTATCTTAACATGATCCTGACTCTCTTGAGTTAATTTCCAAATGTTTATCTCAGAGGTTTTAGACTGTCACAAAATAAACATTAATAATGCTTTACGGCATAAATTGCGCACTCGTGGGAGGGTGTTATATCTGTTAATAATTATGCAAATGAATGCCCCCATTATATCCGACTGCACAATAGCACTGAAACACACCAACACATGTGAGATCCACATGAATAAAATCACACTCTCCCAGCTTTATGAAGACAAGTCTGTCAAAGCCATCCATTTGTAGAGATGTGCATAAAAAAAATTACAGTTAACTTTTTATAAGTTTCCAATAATTAGTTAAGGCGTTAATTAACATGAACTAGCAATGAGCAGTACATTTGTTCACAGGGAAAATCATTTTACTGTTTTTTACAGTAAATTATAAGGTTATCCATAGTTTTTACTTGCCAAAACCATACCTATAACAGTATTTTACAGTAAATTAAGAGTTAACTTTCCCAATAATTAGTTAAAGCATTAATTAACATTAAATAGCAATGAGCAGTATCTGTTCGCAGAGAATGTCCTTTTACTGTTTTTTACAGTAAATTATATGGTTTTATTTGCCAAAACCATACATATAACAGTATTTTACAGTAAACTTACAGTTAACTTTCCCAATAATAAGTTAAAGCATTAATTAACATTTAACTAGCAATGATTAGTATTTGTTCGCAGAGAAAGTCTTTTTACTGTTTTTCACCGTAAATTATATGGTAATTCAGTTTTTACTTGCCAAAACCATACATTTTGACAGTATGTTTTTACAGTAAAATTACATTTAACTTTCCCAATAATCAGTTAAAGAATTAATAAACATTAACTTGCAATGAGCAGTACATTTGTTCACAGGGAAAGTCATTTTACTGTTTGTTTTACAGTAAATATGGTTATCCACAGTTTCTTTATGAAGACACATCTGTCAAAACCATCCATTTGTAGAGATGTGCGTCAAAAGCAATATTTTCAATAAATCCAGGCAAACGCTGTGAGTGTGTTTGAGTCACGAAGCTGATGACTCACCGCTGAGCTGATCCATGAAACACACGTTGCCGTGAGCGTTGAAGGCCAGTGTGTCGGGCGTTACGCAGAGTGTGTGGAAGAGCGGAGAGAGAGCGATGCTCTGTAGAGAACACACACACTCCACACACACCGCCCACAGCTCCTGCTCCGACAGCCCTCTGTCCCTCAGACACAAAATATCAGCCAGAGAAACATTCTCCTGAGGAAATATTGAGTGATTGATCGCATGCATGCATGACGTAGAGACACGTGCAGTGCAATGGGGTTAAACCATTTTCTAATTTAACACACAATGCATCATTAGAAATTATATTACCAGCATAACAGTAACAGTCAAACACACATGCACACAAATACATAAACACACACTCACACGCAATGCTAAAAGTGTGGAATAATTAATGTGTTTTAATGTTTTTGAAAGAAAATACAGTAAAAATATTTGATCAAAAATACAGTAAAATTGTGAAGTATTATTCCAATGTAAATCCTCTGTTTTCTATGTGAATATACTGTAAAGTGTAATTTATTCCTGTGATCAAAGCTGAATGTTCAGCATCATTACTCCAGTCTTCAGTGTCACATGATCCTTCAGAAATCACTCTAATATGATGATTTGATGCTCAAGAAACATTTATGGTTATTATCAGTGTTAAAGACATTCATATTTTTTTGTGGAATCAATTCACAGGAATGAATTACGTATTAAAATATATTGATATAGATAAGTTATTTTAAATTCTAATAATATTTCACAGTTTTTACTGTATTTTTTTTTTTTATCAAATAAATGCAGTCTTGGTGACTTGGTGACGGAAGAGACTTCTTTACAATAAAAAAAAATGAAGAATTTTTTTTTTTTTTCATTATTCCAAAACCTTTGATCGGTAGTGTAAATACACACATATAGTACAAAACTCCGAAATCTCCATAGTGACCCATTCATTCCAATGGAATATTCCACAGATTACAAAAGACACATTGTAACTAGGGGTGTGCCATATCATACCGTCCACGATAATACCGGTATAAATTTTTACATGATAAAAAAGTGTCATATCGCGATATCACTGATATGCCGCATTACGTTCCCTAGCACGCACAACAACAACACCTGTCTGAGCGCGAGAGCAGCAAGTCAGCCTCCAATGACGATTTAGTACCTACAAAGGAGCTACTTCAAAAGTATTTTAATAATTCCCGCAGGTCTACCACTTATAATGCGGGAAATTCCCCCGCAAACACTGATTTTACCAACCGCAAGTGTTCAGCGGTGCCGCGTCTTCTCTCTCTCGCTCCAAAATGGGTTGCACAAGTCAAGCGTCAATACCACACTCTTGTGTTTAGCAGTCAGGACATGACGTAATCTTTTGTCACTTGCATTGTAACTAAAGTTTAGCATTTTCACTTCTTTTTAAGTCTCATCAGTTTAAACATTTGCGATTTTAAACTACTCTCGTGCGCTCTCTGAGAGATGTTTACTCTGCGTGCATACATACAGTAAAGCCGTCTCACAAACAGCTCGCGAGTAACAATAGTTCTGTTTCGCGGATTAAATCGCTTTAACGGGGGAAAAAACACGCAAAATTGTGTAAAAATTCCGGTCATGGTTAGTGTATTCGTAAACAGTCGGTTATGTCTGAAATAACCATAAAACGCGGTGTGACAGACAGTATAACACTAATGGATCCGGGCACTAGCTCTAAAAGTGACAGCAGCCATATGTGTCTGTCATTAATGTTGTCGTCAAAACAACAAAAGATAGCTTTCATTGTAAGGAATCAGAATTAATAGCCTATGTATTTAATTTAGTCAGGACTCAGGGCGTGTTATTTTACATTTGATTACCTTATTCAGTTTCTGTAGTATTTCTGAATAGTGTTAGACGGACCTATTCAAAAACTTTTATCTTTATTTGTATCTTTATTATTTTGTATATATTTT
>NC_138241.1:36103565-36108565 GCF_964197995.2 Scardinius erythrophthalmus
AGCGAAGACAGATTCTGCCATCAGCTTGTTTTAAGGCTGTATGATGTTTTTATTTATTTTATTATTATTCTATAATAATAATAGCATACATTGTAAAACAACTCAATACAAATCATTGTGGAGTCCTATGATTAAAGTCAGCATGAAACAGAAGTTTCATGTGGAACAAATGTGGGCGGGGCTTGATTGGTGTCTGTGGGGAATTGATTGGATGGTTGTGGTTTGCTATTAGTGGATCTCATGTGAGTGACAGGTTGCCCCGCCCACATCATCAGAGAAGAGAAGAAATGTCCTGGTTATTCTGATTCAAGATGACCAGGAACATGAATAAATCATTTAGCCTATAATAAATACTGCAATATTCCATAAAAAAAAGAATTGTCCATTTTAATTTCATAAAATCACTATTCACAAATTCGCAGAAAACTAATTCAAAGTTATGCTGAAACTGACAATTAACTACTTTGGCAATTATGACATCATCACCATGGGATTCTATTTAGAACTCTATGGTTCTAGACTAAAAAATAATAATAATAATAAAAAAAAAATAAAAAAAACTGAATAGCAAAAGTTTTCTTTTTAAGGAGAAATGTCTTATTAAATTATTAAAAATTCAATAAACCATATTCACCTTTCATATTTCTCTTCCAAAATATTCATTCTGTTTAAAAATACAACCTATAATATTCAACAACAAATATTCAGTACATTTTATTTCGCTTCCACAAATTCAGTGGTTCAGATTAGTCTCAAAAACACACTTTGAAATCGCTGGTGTTTCTGACGTCACAAACTACCTTGTAATCAGATCAACGTGTGATCGTCAACCAGTGGATCTCTGAGCTGAGTGAGTGAGTGGAGGCGGGGCTCATTTGCATATTCATAGAACCGCGCATACTAAATGAGGCAAGGGTGTCGAGTTACATTCAAGATATTTTAAAGCATGAAGACATTTATTTTTCAAGGAAAAAACACTTAAATATGTCATTTTGGTGATCAAAGATGAGTTTTAAGGGATAAAATGATGGACTACAATCTTTAAATGATCACATAATACTTCCCTGATGTTTAAGTTTGTTTTTCTATTGGTAAAGTAATTTTATGAGCTGCTTAATGAATCTGCCGGTGAAATGAACACTTCATACCTCGAGAATGAACAGCCAACAAGTTCAAGCCGAACTTCAGATAATATCCCGCAGATCTTAAAGTCGAGGAGCTCAGAGAAGAAGTCCACCAGCCCTGTGCCATCCTCACATCCCCACAGAGGCTCTTGCAGAATCTCCATCCACAAATCAGCACGTGTTCATCCGTCTCCCTTAAGGCGCCTCTCAGCTTCAGAATGCAAATTGGACGTGAATCAAATTCTCCCAAAATATCACGAATCCAGGAGACACGAGCCACAGAAACAGAAGAAACGCCTCCGAGAGCCCTCAGCATCACTGACACGAGCACACTGAGGGAAATGAGCAAATACTACAGACAAAAACAATCTAATTTACATGAAAAAGTTATTTATTAGTTCAGACAAGAATTTAAAAATTCTATATTAGTACTCAATTCAAGCGTGTAGAAATGAAAGTGTAAATATCAACGTTATAAAATTAAGTAAAATTACTTTTCTGATGGTGTTCCCATCATGCACTGCGCCTTTAATAATTAACGAGGTTGATTTTTCACTGGTTTCCAGCTGTATTTGCACTGTTTCATCATTGCTTTTGTTGTTAGGATTAGTAATTTGCCATTTTGTGACATTTGGAGTTAATTCTCATTTATTTCATTTTCAAATGACACATTCACACACAAAAACGATCCATCAAATGTTACGGTCATTATGTCTACCAAGTATTGAGGTCTCTGCGTTCACATGATGTGTGATTTAATAAGTGTAGAATATCTATTGTGTTAATTACTTAGATGTTTTTAAGTATACTTTAAAAATGTAATTTAATTAAATGTTATATTTTCTGAGTGAAATGTCTTGCAAAGGAAACTTCAACTAAATAGATATAACTCAACCTTTTACTAGTCAAGTATTTACTTATTTCCTTTGTTACTTTCACTTAACCTAGTTAAGTAGAGTTTAATTTCATATGTGAAATTTACTTAAAAATATGAGTGTGAAATTTACTTAAAGAAATTTTCATGCAAAAACTTGCCAAAGAAAAATTAAGTAAATTTTACTGTTTTTTTTTTTTTTGTTTTTTTTGTTTTTTCTCTCTCAGTGCAGATCAACAGTATAAAGCTGCGATTACTAAGTATATAAAGATGAATATTCATCAGATGCTGAAGCATCAAACTCTTCTCTGGGCAGTGGCGCCTCCAGAAATTTTTCATAGGGGTGGCCAGATGGGGCCACTTAAAATCTTGGGGTGGCACACCAAAACTATAAACCATAATTTCAGAATTTTTTTTCTACTGTTGTAGTAAACCGGCCTGTAGAAAACTATCAGAAAGACTTAAGGAAACTCCTACTGATATACTATATAAGATGGTTTATTGTGTTATATTTAATGTTACTAATGATATAATATGCTTAGACTAATAACAGTACAGTTAACATTTTGAGTTACACAACAATTCTGTTTTATTTTGCAATTATATTTGGCATAAGGTGTACATTTATTGCAAACAAAACAGTTACTGGGGAAAAGCAGATACAAATATATTATATTTATATATTAATGTCAAGAATTCAGAAGTGTATATATTTATATAGCCTACACTACAAAGAAATAATATACAATTAAATGATGCTTATTTTAAATGTATTGAGCAGGCTAGGTATATAAAATATAGGCTTTTAATAATCTTTCAGTGCGCAAAACCATGATAATATGAAATGCTTCAAAACAGAGCGCACAAAGCGTGTATGCGCATCGCGGGTGCAGAATGATGTGCTCAAAGCAACATGGAGTCACAGTGTGCAGCGCTGCGCTGAACAAGTGAGCATTTAAAAGTTCACGGCACAAAGCAAAGAAATGTCGAGCACACAAATCCTAGTGTCTATATATCCAACAGTTTATTGATCATTTGTTTCACAGTTTTAAATTCCAGTTATTGTGCGTTTGATGCCGATTCATAGTCCTTGTGATGTGTGTGATCTAACAAGCACACGGTAGTAAGTCGTTTAAAAACAGCAACAAACCCCAACAAAATAAAGTCATTTTATGCAAATCCACAACCTTTTATCTACAGATAATGCATTATAATGTGAATATATCATAATGGAGAGAGTTTTACCGTGCATCCAACCGGCAGAGGCGCGCGCGCTGTTTGAATACTGAATGGAGAATGATTGACCGCCACAGAGGAGGGAAAACGAGTTTCCATAAACTTAAATGATGTAAATAGACTTCAGTCCCTCACATTAAGCTATGGAATGACTTCAGATGACTTTGTCACCCAAACTGACGCGGTAGTCTTCTTCGTCTTCTTAACTTCTTTTGAAATTGTTGACTGACGGGCAACGGGATTTATAAAAATAAATGAAAGCTAAATAAGAAATATTATTTAAAAAAATAATAAAAATCACAAAAGCATTTAACGAAATTACTACATTCACAACAATGTGTTATCGTTTCTAATAATTAAATAGGTATATACATTTTAATCATTTTATTTAATTTTTTTTATTTTAAGTCTGGTTATTGAAATAAAGGTAAAATAAAATATGAATATTACATGAAAAACTTAAACACCTTAAAGGAAAACGTGAAATATTGAGTAATTTTAACTTAAATATAATTGCTGGAAAGCTAAATAGAAATATAATAAAAAAAAATATAAAAAAATACAAAAGCATGTAATAAAATGGCTAACTAAGAATATAAACCATTATCAAAAACTAAAACTAAAAATAGTACACATTTGTATTTCTTTTAAAAAATATTGGTAATTGAAATATATTAAATAAAATATGAATACAAGATGGAAAATCTAGGACAATTATTAGTTGAAGTACTATTAAAACTAAAACTGAAATAAAAATAAATGAAAGCTAGATAAGAAATATTCTTTTCAAAAATAATAAAAATTACAAAAGCATTTAACGAAATTACTACATTCACAACAGTGTTATCATATCTAATACTAATAAAAATATATTATATAAAATGATTAAAAATATATATTTTTTATATTTATTTTAAGTCTGGTAATTGAAATCAAGGTGAAACAAAATATGAATATTAGATGAAAAACTTGAAGGTCATTTTAAAGAGTAAAATTAGAAATGTTTAATTTTAGCTGAAGAAGCATAAGTGCTGAAAAGTGCTAAATAAAAATATTCTTAAAAAAATACAAAAGCATGTTATAAATTGGCAAAGCAAGCATATATAACAGTGTTGTTATTGTTATCAAAAACTAAAACTATTAAAAATGGGTATTTTTTAATAGGTCATTTAAATAAATCTGAAATAAAACATGAATATAAGATTGAAAAACTTGTATTTACATGTAAACTTGTATACAAATGTTGAGTAATTTTAGTTGAAGTACTATAATTACGAAATAAAAATAAATAAAAGATAAATAGAAATACTATTTTCAAAAATAATAAAAATTACAAAAGCATTTAACGAAATTACTAAAACAGCACATTCACAACAAAGTTGTTATCTAAAACTAAAACTAAAAAACTAAAACTAAAACTATTGAAATCTGTAATTTGTAACATTATTTAATTTTTAATTAATAAATGAAACAAAAATAAATATAAAATATAAAATAAAATAAAATATAAGTATTAGACAAAACTTCAGACTTGAAATGAAAATTCGAAATAAATGAGTTTAGGTTGAAGTTCTAAAATGACTAAAACTGAAATAGAAATAAATGAAAGATAAAAAGAAATATACTAAAATTAAAAATACTAGAAATACTAGAATTAAAACTGAAAATATAAAAATGTATTCAACATTAATAAATACAAACAAACAAACAAACAAACAAACAAACAAACAAACAAACAAACAGTATAAACACACTCTAAAAAAATG
>NC_138241.1:36113565-36121065 GCF_964197995.2 Scardinius erythrophthalmus
GTGAGTCGGACAGGCAAACATTTTCATTTTAAGGGGATTTCATGCTATTCAAATTTTGTTGGATAATAGTTCAATTAATATATCAAATCACTTTCTCTCCAGAACAGGGGATTTGAATGAATGAATTAATGAACGAACAAATTAATTAAATTTATACCCTATTTGTGGAAATTACCAATAACTAAAAAGCAATAAACAAACAAATAAATAAATAAATAAAGCATTAATTTACACCCTATTTGTGGAAAATGCCCATAACTAAAACCAAGAATGAAGTTGAATTAAATAAATACAAAATAAAAATGTTAAAAATAAAATGACACTAAGTTTTATTTGTGGACTAAAATAATGAAATGAAATATATAAATATTAAAAAGACTAATTTATACCCTATTTGTGGACTAAAAACAATCATGATATTGAATTTAATATAAAATAAAAGGACACTAATTTATACCCTATTATTTGGACTAAAACCAATCATGAAATTAAATTAATACAAAATAAAAGGACACTAATTGATACCCTATTTGTGGACTAAAACCAATCATGAAATTTAATTAAATCAATAAAAAATTTAATAAAATGACAGCAATGAATAGCCTATTTATTTGACTAAAACAAATAATGAAATTGAATTAAATAAATATATTTAAATAAATAAAATGGACATACTTATTTATACCCTATTTGTGGAAAGTGCCTGTAACTAAACCCGAGAATGGAATGATAATAAAGCTTCTCATTAAAGGTGGGATTGATCAATCTTTAGACATACGGGTTTATATCGCACTGATGAACACGCTCTTCATCATGTGAACCAGCGGCTCTAAACTCTTCCTCACAGTCCAACCTTTCAAGACCTTTTTAATTAAATAAGAGCTAATTACACACAACACTGACTCGGACACACACACACACACACACACACACACACACACACACACACACACACACACACACACACACACACACACAGTATATTTGCCTGGAAAAGTTTGTTTTTGGCAGGAGATTGATCTATTCTGGGGTTTTGTATTCAGGGATTTCACGCCTGTCAAACAGAGCGAGATTTGAGACGATCAGAGAGCGACACGTGAGCACGATCTCCTGGAGCGAGTCTGAAAACACACACACACACAACTGAATACCTGCATTATATGCTGGAAAATACATTTATGCTGATACATGTCCATCATCATTTACTCACACAAAATGCAAGTCGTTATTTGCTTTCTCCTCCATCACATCTTTCATTTGCATCTCCACAAACCGGATTAAAATACACATTTTGGCTGAAAACCCCTTTAAAATCTGAAATTCTAATGTTTTTGTGAATACACAAAAGTCAAAAGTTTGATTTAATGATTTTTTTTTTTATGAAAGAAGTATTTTCTGCTCACCAAGACACAAGCATTTATTTATTAAAAAATACAGTAAAAATTGTGAAATATTCGTTTTACATGTAACAAATATCTATACTGTCACTTTTGATCAATTTATCACATTCCTTATTTATGTGTTTATTTATTAATCTCAAACTTTTGAATGATTTGTATCACGGTCTACACAAAAATATGACGCAGTTACGCTGCTTAATTATAGATCTGGATGATTTTCTTGCTTCAGAGCAAATCAAACTCTATTCTGGCCACAAGTTAGACATCACAGAGCATAATTTAACTCTTAATTATGGACATTATTCAGTAGATGGCATGTTTAATGTGAAGGATATGAAAATGAAGCTTACGGGACAGAGAAATCACGTTCAGCTGATGAAATATTGGACATTTTTTGGAAATGTATAGACATAAACTAACTTCAAGAGAGTGCAACCTCTTGCATTGAATGATTTGATATTTGAGGCAAGACTGAGTGTAAAAATCTGCTGTTAAAAGTCAAACATCTTAAGAATAAAAGGGGTGCAGACATACATTTCTATACAGGATTGAGTTATAATTGTAGTTTGTCTGTCATTACAGCAGCTTCTGAACTCTCTCCAGCAAATCTCACAGTGTAAATCCATAATCCTGCAGTAACAAATATGGACAAATGCATTAAAACAACAAACATACTGTACAAATCAAACGCATGAACTCAGATACTGAGCAATAAACCATCAGAAAAACCTTCCACATCCACACACATCTCGCAATTTAAATATCTCTCAATATTTATTATCTCAATCTGTGGAGCATGGAAACAGGAACGCGTGAAATTAAACCCTCTTTTATGCTTTTCTGTCAAGCGGTGCATTAAATACTGCCAAACCTGTTGCTCTTCCTCAAGAGGAAACCTTTCCATCTGAAAATCTAATTTAAAAGTAAATTGGAAAATCTAAAAAAAAACATGTCAAAATGTCCAGGTCACATTTAAATTCATAAAGAAAAAAGAAAAAGTAATGTCATGGCAGTTAAAAACATTTCCCATCACAATGCAAAAAATAAAAATAAATAATAATAAATAAAAGGAATGCATCTTAAAATAGTCCTAAAATAGGCTTAATTTTATTTAATGAAAATATAATTTTCTAATATAATTTTTTAAAAATATTTTTAATGTAATATAAGTTTATTGATTTTTTTCTTTTGATTTTGGGGGGAAATTATAGAAGCTTGTTTCCGCCATGGAATAAAAAATTAGAAAGGTAATTTCGACCATCTCATAATTTTTAAAGTAATTCTCAGAATTGTGACTTTACATCTTACAATTCTGACTTTCTTGCAATTGTGAGTTTATATTCTACAATTGACTTTTTTTTCCTCAGAATTGTGATATAAACTTGCAATGGCAAGAAAAAAAGTGAAAATTGTGGAGAAAAAGTCAGAATTGTCAGAAAAAAGTCAGAATTTTGAGATAAAACCCGCAAATCCTAGAAAAAAAGTCAGAATTGAGGAAAAAAGTCAGAATTTTGAGATATAAACTCACAATGAGAAAAAATATTTGAATTTTGAGAAACTCACAATTATGAAAAAAAAACAGAATTGCAAGAAAAAAAGTCAGAATTGTGAGATAAAACGGCAGAACTGAGACAAAAAAAGAGTTAGAATTGTGGGGAAAAAATACCGAATTTTGTGATAGAATCTTGGAATTATTAGAAAAAAGTCAGAATTGTGAGAAAAAAAAGTCAGAATTGAGGAAAAAATTCAGAATTTTGAGATATAAACTCACAATTATTAGAAAAATATTAGAATTTTGAGAAACTCGCAATTATGAGAAAAAAAAGAAAAAAAATGTCTCGGTTATCTTTATTATTTATGATTGATTCATCAGCGGAAACACGCTTCCATAGAAACATGACCAGGATATGTTCTCGACAGATTTGCACAGACATCAGATGATGAAGAGAGCGTGTGAATGAATGATCCAGCAGTTCCTCTTCCTCAGTCTGTGATGTTCAGCAGACACGACCGTTCACCAATCAAACACAAGCATCAGATTATTGTCATTTCTCCTTCTAGTACCACAATGATGATGTTCTTGCACAAACAACGTCTCCTTGACGACGGAACAGTGATTCACCATAGAAACAGTAAAGAATCAGCACAGATCTGTAACAGAACTAGAGACGCTCCAGAACCCAGTGAGCCACTTAATACGTCACGGATCGGACTCAGAAATTCAACATTTATGTATTTGAATTGCATATGAAATTTGAATTATACACGTTTGCAACTCTTTACTTAAAGCCTTAATGTATCATGCATCATCACCATTTTTTAATGCATTAATTATGCCTTTTATTGCACCTTATAATGCATTGCATAATCTCATGAATAACAGTAACCAGTTATACTTATCTATTAATTGAATAAGCCTTTAGAAAGTATAATGCGTTAAAACCAATTTCATATTTGACAAGGAATCAGCAAATATTATAATGCATTTTAACTTTGGTTACAATTAGATGCATTATAGCATACATTATGAAAACCTTTATAATGCATTATACATAAAAGCTTTAAGTAAAGTGTTTCCCACAGATTTAACAAACTAATAAACTTAATTCATATTTGTCAGTCATGCATTAATAAAACAGGTCAGATTTCTGTAATAAAAAAACATGGCATAGTTTATTACGTAATATCTGCATCTTGCTTTTATTAAATGATCATATTTCAAAATGCATTAATTTCAATGGCTTAGAATCAGAATGAATCTGTTCGTTGTGAAAACAATTACATTTCTTCAGATAAAAAGATGGTTAAAATATGATTGGCTGTATAACAAGCGATCTTCAGTTAGTTACGATGTATGAGATTGAAACAAATTTGGATTTATTGATGATAAATATATAAACCTGGTTAATGTGCATTTAAAACACATTCAGATTATTAGTTCTATTACAGAAATCTGACAAATATGCATCACATCAAGTTAATTAGTTGTTGTTAAAACTGTGTAATCCAAATGCATGGAAATTTTATATGCAAATTCAAATAGATAAATCTTAAATTTAAGCCTATATATTTTTCACAAAATTGAGTCTGAATGATCAAGTTTCTAAGCAGACACAGTACTGTAATAATCATAAAAACACACATCACACACACATAATGGGAAAATAGAGTGTTTTACATCAATACTTTTCAGTCTTGAAAGAAAAAGTTAGAATCTACATTTCGTTCGTCATCTTGGAGACATTTTTTAATGAACTCTATACGATGCACAGTATACATACGATGTTGCCTTATACGTTTAGGTTCCCTCAAAATGCTGTCTAGCTAGGCGGCTCACTAGGATCTGGAGCGAAGCTTCTTCGTCTGATTACGTCGCAGATTTCACCGGCAGAACAGAAGAAAGACAGAAGCAGGACTCGTTTGTGTATTACTAAGTTTTCGCTAGTTGATATTCACAGTATATATTAAACATGTTGAGCTGATGGACTATGAGTGCTTTAAAATTGCTGGTGACTTTTCATGTGTTTGGATGTTTTTCTCAGAAATGATTCAGACATTCGAGGGACTCTCAATACATCTATGAAAATAAATATATGGCAAAATCCTTTGAAATGCTTCTTTTCATCACATAAACTTGGTTGCGTTTGCACACACACACACACACACACACACACACACACACACACACACACACACACACACACACACACACACACACACACACACACACACACACACACACACACACACACACACACACGTTACCTGTAGTGATAAATGCACCAGCTGGGAACACAATGTTCATGTACAGGCTGCACAGAAACACATTTGTCTGCCACTTCTGTAAGTAAGAACCACATTAAACTCCAATAAGTGAAGTGACTCCGGATTAAACTGCAGTGTGAACATGTGCACCGACTCTGATGCTGCAGTGAAACCAGGGGCCTCGTTATTAAACGCACAGAGTTGAGCTTAAATGTCATAAGTGAGGAACAAATCAGGATTTATGAAGGCAGAAACTGAGCAGTAATTAAAACAATACAATATGAAAATGTACAGATAAATAGGCAATCATGATAAGCATGTATATTAATATATGCTCAAATGAGCAACATTGTAACTTATTTGTAATAACGAATTAAGAAATAATTATCTCCTGAAAAAACTATATTTATACGATTTTTTATATATACATATGTGAAGATCTAAAAAGTATGTAAAAAAATAGGGAATATAAATAAGCATTTATATTATTATATGATCAAATGAGCAATATTTTTAACTGATTTGTGATGAATTAATTAATGATTATTTCCTGAAAAATAAAAATATTTCTAAGATTTTTATTTTTTTACACATGTATATATATATATATATGTGAAAATCTAAAAAATATGTAAAAAAATAAATAAAAATTAGGGAATATAAATAAGCATTTATATTATTATATATGCTCAAATGAGCAACATTTTTAACTGATTTGTGATAGCGAATTAATTATTTCCTGAAAAAAACGAATCTTTATAAGAATCTTCATATACATTTACATGAAAATCTAAAATATATATTTAAAAAATTAAGGATTTTTTTTTGTGCATATGGACCATTATAAATTGTTTATAGGAACATTTCATAAACTGTCCTATAATCACAGTTAGTATCATTGTACTTATTCAGAATTTCAAACATATATATATATATACACACACACACACATTTACATATGTAAAAATAAACAAAAACATTTAGCTTAGTCAACTGTCATAACTTCCGCAAACGTTCACATTTAGGATCATTCTTTGCGCGACAAACGAGGCCCCTGTTTTTCGTTGTTCCGCGGAGCCGACGCTAACATCCTGTACAACGAACAACGCAGGAAAACCGCGAACAAAACTCGTGATGGTACTAAAAAAAAAAAGTTCCTTTCTTAAATCCTAGAGTGGGATCGATCCCTGGAACTACACGGTAGTTTCGTTCCTCCAGGGTCCGGTGCGTATATTCCCCGTGCCGTCGGGGGGGTACAGCGCGTTCCCCTTGAGGAGCCCGTTCTGATTGGCCAGCGAGTGTGTGCGAGCGTGAAGCTCGATGTGTGCGTGATGCAGATCGTCCTCAGCCGTCTTCCCGCAGCCGCACAGAAACGTCTCGTTCAGGAGCTCGTCTTTAGCGCAGCACACGTGATGATGATGATGATGATGGCAGGGGTCGTGAGCGAGGTGGCAGATGTGGTCGTGCGGGGAGTTAGCGCGCGAGCTATGCGCGCTAGCACTAGCGCCATCCGAGGGAATCCGAAAAGCTAGTTCTCGTGTGCGTCTCGCTTTAGTCCTGACGGGCTTCACGCAGCGGTGCAGATGCACGGCGGGGCGGTATCCTTCGGGATCGGCGTGGAGAAGCACGTGAGGCGTGTTTTCGTCGTCGAGAAGCTGAAGCGCGGCGCAACACGGCGACACCGGCGTCAAGCAAGTCACGTGATTGTGATTCTGACAAGCACAATGCGAATGACTCAGAATCGATTTCCCCGGACACACTGAATCCGAATGGCAGTGTCGCATGTCTCCGTTCACGTTGGATTTGTGCGCGTGACACGCTTTGTTGTTAGCGTTCAAGCGGCGTCCCGGACAACACGCGCACCAGCAATGCCACACGTCGTCACGTTTCGCGCAATGGTGAATTAGCACGAATAGCCCGAGCGTGACGGAAAACGCCCCGTACAAGCAGCTGAAGATCATGTCTAGGAAGTGACCCTGTGTGACCGCGAGCGCACCGAATGTCCACGTGGTGAGGAATAAAAACAGCGTGAAGGCCGTCGTCCTCAGCTGAGCTTTAAACGAGTGTTCGTTAGCTAGCGTGGAGGGGTTGATGAGACCCGGGCATCCGCCGTGACACTGACCGGGTTCGGCTCTCGGCTCGTTCTGGTGGACGTCGGCTAGTCTCTGTTGCTCTTCGCTCACGGGCTTCAGCTCGTACTTCTTCTCCGGGTGTTTGCGTAGCTGGACGAAGGTGAAGATGAAGTAGACGCAGGTCACCAGGAGGATGAAGGCCACCGGACCGTAAAACGCTCCGAGACTGGGTTCCCACGCCATCCAGCAACTGCAAACACAAA